>NC_053028.1:266077262-266377262 GCF_003073215.2 Triticum urartu
TCAAGCTTCCATGCGATGGATGGCTTTTGCAAACCCGACATGCGGCGATGTGGTTCATGCCAACAACAAATATGCACAACTTGATTCGTGCTGATATCTAGACTGAGCCATGTATTCTGCTACTGTAGCATGACCCTCTTTTGTTGGATATTATGTACTGTTGTTAGTTTGAAGCACTCCTCTGGTTTGAAGGATAGATACCTTCCTGGGATCAAGTGCATCCTAACTCACCTGCGTAGGATGTACTGATAACGATGATGGAGATGCTGTGTAGAAGCCTATATATATATCAGTTACGCTTCAAGTGCGTACTTGTTAGTTAAACCTATGTATAAATTGTGACACTAAATACGACTAGTAAGTAGTACAGTAGCAGTACTAGTATACATCGGTCAAATTATTCATCATGTCCACACATTGAATTGACGTGACAACACGCTGCGCGTGAGGTGACACAAGAATCCCGACGGCGTGTTCGGGTATTCTGGACTTCAGATTTGGGGTACCACTTATCTGTCGAAATCTTTCATCATTCACTTAAAACAGTCGATTGATCATACATTGAGTACCATATAACTGGAATTACCGATGCAAGTCAAAGAAGGATTGGCCAGTGCTGTCGGCTGGCGTCAAGTTCGATCCCACGGATCAGGAACTGATCGAGCACCTTGAGGCCAAAGTGAGTGCTGACAGCGTGAGATTTCAGTCTCTCATCGATTTGTTCATACCAACCATCGACAGCGAGCACGACATATGTTACACCCAACCTGAGAAACTTCCAGGTAAGACACCGATCGGCCGTCTACTTGCACAAACATATTCCTTTGTTTATAGCTCTAATTTTCTTTTTAGACGCAGACCTGGTGAAGCAATTACAATTTGACAGTTAATAAAAAGTGAAACAAGTGACTGCAACATGCCAAAGATGTTATGAAAATGCCAACTAGGTACACTAAAACCTGTATTCCACAATACTGCAGGTATCACACTGAGTGGCCTAAGGAAGCATTTCTTCCAGCGCCATTCCAGGGCGTTCAAAAGGGGCGCGTGGACGCGTCGCAAGATACAGTCGGAGTGCGGCATGCACGCGATGTGGCACAAGACTGGCAATACCTTGCCGGTGATGGTCAACGGCCGGCAGACAGGCAGCAAAAAAGGTTCTGGTGTTGCACACCAACAAGAACTTCGACCAGCAGAGGACCAACTGGGTGATGCACCAGTACCACCTCGGGGACCTGGAGCAAGAGAAGGAGCGGGAGCTGGTCCTCTGCAATATTTTCTACCAGACGAACACTAGGGCCAGGAGTAAAAAGATTATAAGTTAGTTTGGTATTGGTAGTTGTACTATCTTGTCGTCCGCAAGTTGGTATTGTTGTTAACGATCTTTTGGTATGAACTTGCATTTGCTTCCAACCATCATGCCGAGGGTCGACGTGGATATAAAGATGAATCATTTGTTTCGAAACGAATTTTCACGCACCTGATTTTTGTTTGATGGGTAGCATAAGAACCCGCCGTTCGAATTCCCAGTTCTCCAATTTTTTCGAAACAAGTGCATGCACTTATTATCACGATAAAAAAACAATATCCGTGATGCATCCCAGTTATCAGTCTGTACTTGCAGAATTCTCTCGTTTATTGAGCATGTATATTGTTTTTTCAGGTCAAGCAAGTTTCAACTGGGCTGTAGATTGCCCAGGGTTGTTTTGTTTTTAACAGGCCCAACCCATGACGACAACGGGGCACAAAGATCCAGCAGGTATCTACTGGCTTCTGGCCCGCCAGTGTTAGTTATATTTTGTCTTACAACATCCGCAGGCAGTTTTTTTTACTGAATCAAACACACAGCCCAGTTCTATTTTCCTCTTGAAACGCATGTCCTACATCCGTTTTCTAATCTCTACCTATGGTTTTACTAGTTCATATACACGTATCATTATATTGAAAACACATAAAATTCCCTTTTCATATTTACATCCTTATATTTGTTGTTTTTCCCACCCAGGGCTGATTTTTTACCACTGGTTTTCCCTTAAACCAACTAAATTGTCCCACGTCTTATTTGCTTACAAAACAAATGCTTTTTTGGCAAATCAATAAGTTCTTAAAACATGTTTATCATTTCGGGATTACAACAGTTCGGACTCCACCGAAATATGCAAAATAAGGTTGGACTTTTTGACCGTGGTCCTGGGCAGAAAATGGGCTGTAATAAATTACTTAAGAATTAGCAAATGGGCTGCAAATTATAAAAAACAGCAAATGGGCTTTATGTTGTCTGCCATAGATTTGGAGGCTGACTTGTGGGCCTACTAAGTTCATGCGTACACAAGGTTTCTCAAAAAAGAAACTTAGTCAACAATCGACTCTACCAGCGTCAGATTGTTAGATGTCAATCTAACGGCAATCGTGCTTCTTCAGTCTCTGATCTACCTGCCCCAGCCACCCAAACCAGCGCCGTCGGAATCGCCTGCTCCCACCTCCCGTGGCCGGCAATGCTGCCGGGAAGGCCTCACGGCCCCATCATACTCGCATCCCTGGCCTGTCTATCCCTCTACTCACCCACACCTCCTGTTATTTTCCGACGACGGCAGCCGAAACAGTCAACCCTCGTACTCTCCACCGCGTGGGCAGCCACTCCTGTGTCTTCCCCGGCTCCGTGTCATTCCCTTCGTAGGCCCCGCCGTCGTCAACCGCCTTGGTGCTCTCGGCGTGGCGTGGTCAACGATGTCCATCCAACGGCCGTAGTGCTTCTTCAACCTCTGGTCTTCTTGCCCCAGCCGCCCAAAGCAGCACCGGTCGTGCCCCATGCTCCTGCCTCCCGTGGCCGGCTGTGCTCCCGCAGAGGCCTCACCGTCCCCATACTACTCCCACCGCTGGCCAGGCCATCCCTCCACTCACCCACTCCCCCTGTTATTCTGCGACGAGGGCAGCCTCACACCGCAGCCGAACCAGTGAACCCTCGTACTCCTCTCCACGTGGGCATCCACTGCCGCGTCTTCCCCGGCTCTGCGTCGTCCCCTTCCTAGGCCTCGCCGTCGTCCACCGCCGTGGTGCTCTCGGCGCGGCGTGGTCAATGTGGTCAATGACTGACTTCCATCGGAAGAGTACTGTATGTGGAGAGGCTGACAACTGGGTCCACGGCAGCCGCAAGTGCCTCCTTATTACACGCAAAATAATTATTCCTCCACCTGACCGTAGGGACCCACCGGACGGGCCACCAGTATTTCACGTAAAAAACATTTCCCCCCTGACTGCTGGGACCCACCAGACGGGCCACCATATTTCATGAAAAAAACATTTACCCCTGACTGCTGGGACCCACCGGACAGACCACAGTGTTTCGCGAGAAAAATGTCCCCCCCCCCCGCTGTCAGCTCGGACCCACCGGAAGTGCCTCCTTATTACGCACAGAAAAATGAATACTCCCGTGCTAGCTGGGACCCAACCTGGTGGGAGGCTGACTTGTGGGCCTACTAAGTTGACGAGGATGGAGGGCTTTGTCAACTTAGTCAATATGAACGATTCTAGCTCCAGGGACCGTACAATGTCCATCCAATGGCCGTAGTGCTTCTTCAACCTCTGGTCTTCTTGCTCTAGCCGCCCAAAGCTGCGCCGGTCGTGCCGCATGCTCCTACCTCTCGTGGCCGGCTGTGATGCCGCGGAGGCCTCACCGCCCCCTACTACTCCCACCGCTGGCCCATGCTATCCCTCTACTCACCCACACCCCCTGTTATTCTACGGTGACGGCAGCCTCACGCCATAGCCGAACCAGTGAACCCTCGTACTCCTCTTCGCGTGGGCATCCACTGCCGTGTCTTCCACGGCTCTGCGTCGTCCCCTTCCTAGGCCTCGCCATCGTCCACCGCCTTGGTGCTCTCGGCGCGGCGTGGTCAATGTGGTCAACGACCGACTTCCATCAGAAGAGTACTGTACGTGGAGAGGCTGATAGCTGGGTCCACGGCCACAGCCCAGTTTTTTTTGTGATTTGCCAAGTAAGTCGCTTTCTCAGGCCTGTTGGGCTGCAAATCTTTCAAGACGAGGAGAGCTTCATTCGGCTGGCCGAGAAAATGGCCCATCAGTAATGAGAAATGTGCTGTACATTTTTAAAACACATCAAACCAGCAATTAGTTTAAAATATCTTTTTTTCATCTCAAGATTTTAAATTACATTAATTTTTATGCGTGGATAATTTGTTGGATTTTATGTTGATATACATTTATTTTTAAAATCAGTTTGAATGTGAGTCGAAATTTCGGGATTAAAAACAGTTTGAACCGCACCGAAATATGCAAAATTTCGTTAATTTTTTAACCGTGGCCACAATATGGGCTGTAATGCTAACAAAAAGAATATGGGCTCCAAAAAAACCTTCAGAATTAGCAAATGCGCTGTAAATTATTAGAAATAATGGCAGATGGGCTGTATGTTGTTTTCCACAGATTTGAGGCTTTCCTAAAAAAAAGGTTGACGCACAAGCAGTGACTGTTGGATGTCCATCGAACGGTCATCGTGCTTCTTCAATCTCTGCTCTTCCTGCTCCAACCGCTCAAACAAGCGCTGGCGGGACTGCCTGCTCCCTCCTCCCCGCGGCCGGCTGTGCTACTGCGCAGGCCTCACCGCCCCACTGTACTCCCATCGCTGGCGTAGCCATCCCTCTACTCACCCACACCTGCTGTTATTCTCTGGCGACGACAGACGAACCAGTAAACCCTCGTACAGTCGTACTCCCCTCCGCGTGGGAAAAAACTGCCAAGTCTTCCTTGCCTCCGTGTTGTTCCCTTCCTAGGCCTCACCGTCATCCACCACCCTGGTGCTCTCGGCGCGGCCTGGTCAACGTGGTCAACGACCGGCATGCATCTGAAGTGGACTATACGTGGAGAGGCCGACAGCTGGGTCCACGGCCGCACGCAAGGAAATGCCTCCTTATTACGCGCAAAATAATGATTCCTCCACCTGACATCAGGGACCCACCGAAAGGGCCTCTGTATTTCACAAAAAAACGTTACCGCCGCTGACAGCTCAGACCCACCAGCTATATCTTCGCACGCAAGGAAGTGCCTCCTTATTATGCTAAAAAAATGAATACCCCTGCTAGCTGGGACCCACCTTGGTGGGAGGCTGACTTGTGGGCCTACTAAGTTGACGGGGATGGAGGGCTTTGTCAACTTAGTCAATATGCACGATTCTAGCTCTAGTGACTGTACGATGTCCATCCAACGGCCGTAGTGCTTCTTCAACCTCTGGTCTTCTTGCTCCAGCCACCCAAACCAGCGCCGGTCGTGCCTCGTGCTCCTGCCTCCCATGGCCGGCTGCGATGCGGCGGAGGACTCACCGCCCCCTACTACTCCCACCACTGGCCAGGCCATCCCTCTACTCACCCACACCCCGTGTTATTTTGCGGCGATGGCAGCCTCACACCGCAGCGAACCAGTGAAACCTCGTACTCCTCTACGCATGGGCATCCACTGCCGCGTCTTCCCCGGCTCCGCGTCGTCCCCTTCCTAGGCCTCGCCGTCGTCCACCGCCCTGGTACTCTTGGCGCGGTGTGGTCAACGTGGTTAAGGAACGGCTTCCATCGGACGTGGACTGTACGTGGAGAGGGTGACATCTGGGTCCACGGCGCAGCAAGGAAGTGCCTCCTTATTACATGCAAAATAATTATTCCTCCACCTGACAGCGGGGACCCACCGGACTGCTGGGACCCACCAGCTACATCTTTGCACGCAAGGAAGTGCCTGACAGTCGGGACCCACCTGGTCGAAGCGTACGTAGCGTTGTCATTCTGGTCACGAACGTGTACGTAGATATATACTGGTCGGTGTAGAGGTGCGCACGTGTTGTAGTAGAGGCGCACACGTAGCATGTACACGTACGTACAGCGGCTAGGGTGCAACAAAGAAAATACAGCCACGTATGTGTACATACGGGCGGGGTCTCGAATGCCTACTCGCGCATACGTACGGCCAGGGCTCGTGTACATGGCTGGGTCGGAACGGAGAAACAACGTCGTCGTTGTGTTCATGGGGAGGCAACGGAATGTGTCATGTTCATGGGGAGGCAACGGAATGTGTCGTGTTCATGGGGAGGCAACAGAATGCGTCGTGTTCACCGGGAGGGCTTGGATGGAACAGGCGATGGAAACGAGGCCTGGCGTACCGCAGAACGGATGAAACGGCCTTGTGTTCGACCGGCCACGTTCGAAACGGGATCTTGTTCATCGGGAGGGGTCTGGCGTACCGCAAAACGGAGGAAACAGACCTCCTACGGTCGAAACGGGGGTCCTGTTGATCAGGAGGGGTGTGGCGTACCGCAAAACGGACGAAACAGACTTGTGTTGGAGCGCTACGGTCGAAACAGGGGTCCTATTCATCGGGAGGGGTGTGGCGTACCGCAAAACGGGACTCCACGGGATACTGTTCATCTCCACCGTCGACCCCCTCCAGCCTCCACGAGCTACTGTTCATCCACCGTCGACCTCCTCCAGCCTCCACCTGCGACTATTCAACCACAGGCTCCTGTTCATCCAGCCTCCACCGCGCGCTACTCCACCGGCTACTGTTCAACCAGCCCTCTCCACAGGCTCCTGTTCAACCACCCCTCCACGGGCTACTGTTCATCCTGCCATCCACCATTTACTGTTCATCCTGCCCTCCACGGGGTGGTCCTGTTCATCCAACCCTCCACGGGGTCCTGTTCATCCAGCCCCAACCGGCTCGGTCGATCGGGGTCCTATTCATCCATAGGTAACACCACAGGGTCCTGTTCATCCACCCCCACCTGGAACTGTTCATGCAACCCCCCTCGCAATGCTCACTGTTCATCCAGAGGCAGTATCGATCGGCTTCAGTTAGCAGCAGTAGCGAAGGAATCGCTCGATCGGGTTCAGTTAATAGCCATCGATCGATCGCTCAGGTTCAGTAACGCGTAGCCTGCAGTGCAATCGCTCGGGTTCAGTTAGAGCACAACGCCTTGCTCGGGTTCAGTTAGAGCCAACGCCTCGCACACACACGCATACGTGTACGAGAGAAGCGCACATCGCTCGGCCCCCGACCTCCCACTGTAACCAGGAACTCCCCGAAATTTTCCTCCCCCTTATTTCTACCACGGTTTTTTCCATATGGACGGCCCAAAGAATGTCATGCAGCTGCGTCTCCGGCCCGCCCAGGATGAAAAGCCCATTTTTTGTCATGGTTTTTTGTCATAGAATTAGGAGCCCACCACATCTATGATGATACCAGGTTTTGTCACAATTATCGTCATAGAAGTGTCATATGTATGACAGAAAAAAAATTCGTTCGGCCCAAAATGTCACGGATGTGTCTTTTTTTTGTAGTGTAGGGGCTTATAGTTTTTCCTCCCAACCTTTTACCTCAAGGGTAATGTCAACAATAATAGTTCATGAAAACTCACATCCAATTAGCTATATGTATCAAGATCTTTCCAACACATCGTGCTTGGCAAAGGATAAAATGTAAAAAGGAAAGGTGAAGATCACCATGACTCTTGTATGAAGTATAAGACAAGAATAAAAGATAGGCCCTTCGCAGAGGGAAGCAGAGGTTGTCGTGTGTTTTTATGATAGGATGCACGAAATCTTAATGCAAAAGAACGTCACTTTATATTGCCACTTGTGATATGGACCTTTATTATGCAGTCCGTCGCTTTTATTTCTTCCACATCACAAGATCATATAAAGCTTATTTTCTCCACACTAATAAATCATACATATTTAGAGAGCAATTTTTATTGCTTGCAACAATGACAACTTGCTTGAAGGATCTTACTCAATACATAGGTAGATATGGTGGACTCTCATGGCAAAACTGGGTTTAAGGATGTTTGGAAGCACAAGTAGTATCTCTACTTGGTGCAAAGAATTTGGCTAGCATGATGGGGAAAGGCAAGCTCAACATGTTGGATGATCCATGATAATATAATTTATTTCGGATGTAAGAAAACATAACCCATTACGTTGTCTTCTTTGTCCAACATCAACTTTTTAGCATGTCATATTTTAATGAGTTCTCACAATCATAAAAGATGTCCAAGATAGTATATTTATATGTGAAAACCTCTCTTTCTTTATTACTTCCTATTAACTAGCGGTGTGACCCGCGCATTTGCGTGGCTAGATTAGTTTGCTTTGTTTATTTATTTATTTGCATTTTATTATGTTCATAATTGCAAAATGCTATGTATATTTGTTAACATAGAAATTCCAAATTTTATAAAATCTTATATCCATATTACCACGTGATAATAAATTATTTGTCCCACATGTATTACCACATGACTATTACATTTTTGTCCCACATGATCTATTGTCATATCTAACTATTGGAAAATCTATTAACTCATTAATATCCTTTTTTGTACCACACTTCATACTAATATATATCCTTCATCTCACACTCTTGCTCCCTTGGTTCCCTTTTAAGAAAATTTCTACCTAGGATTAGGTAGAGTTCTTTCCCTTAATATGTCTCATCATTAGCCATATTTTTTGTATCATCCCTTTTGTAGTTTTCGTGCATTCCTTTGTGGTGGCACTATTTATTTTAATTGTTTGTCACTTGTTCATATGAGGTAATCTACTCTCCCTCCGTTGTACATTTTTCCACAAACAATTATAAAGTGGCACGGTATGGGTCTATCCTACTGTTTCTGGCATAAAAACAGATTTTCATACTTTTCTTCGTGCTCATTCTTGGAGTGCCTTGCTCTTTCTGATCATTTTCATGTTTTTTTGCACATCGATTTATGTCATTAGAATATTGGCATGATTTCATTTTGTGGCGACACTATATTTGTATCCATGCATTTAATACACGTGTTGCCATTGTCATTGTTTTTCAGCACCCAGTGTCATCCTATATATCCATTTAAGACTTTAAGAAACTCATGCATGCTGATACATATTACCGGAGAGATGTTCCACTATTATTGGTCCAATTACTACATATTCCCTCCATTCCTAAATATAAGACCATTTAGAGATTCCACCGTTGGCTACATACATATATATAGACATAATTTAGAGCGTACATTCACTCATTCTGCTCTGTATGTAGTCCATAGTAAAATCTGTAGCAGTCTTATATTTAGGAACCGCGGGAGTATATTGCATGCTGCCAAATCCAGATTAAACTATCAAATTTATGTCTGTTTTCACCCTAGACTCCAAATTTCTTCTTAGAATTATATTTTAAATCAAGCTATTTAGAAACTTCATATGGGGAACGCGTATAATAAATCAAGCCACTCTCTTTTTTACGTAATTCTTATATCAAAATTTATAAATATACTTGTGCAAGCTCATAATTCTTACATCGACTAATTCCAAATTTATCTATGTGTGGACTTCATAGTATATGTACAAATATCCACTTTGCTAATGCGATGTATTCAGCTGCATATATTATGAAACAATATGTTAAGAATTTACATCACTTCCTTATCATATATAGTTTATCTATTCAACTTTTATGTGTATTTGCTTCCTCCTAAATTATCACATTTTGTTTTTCAAATTGGCAAGCTACCCCTGAGTGCTAGTACATCAATCCCTCCATTGATAGTCTCGCTTTAATCGTGTGTAAGTTGTAATTGGCAATTGCATGTTTCAATTTTGTTGGGTCATATTCCATCATATTCATATGATGGAAGTATGTACACACAGCTGTAAGTTTAACTACATACTGATGACATGCATGACTTCACTACATGCAAGGTAGTCGAAATTGCTATTATTCTAACCGGCCCGTACTACTGCATTATTAACTGTTGTTACTCATATTTTCCTTTCCTTCATCTTTAATTATTCATTTGACAAAATCGGCAATAAAAATAATGTTGTGATTTATTTGTTCCTTGATTTAATTAGACAATATATTAGATCCATAATACGAATCTATTGACTTTGCATACAATATAATCCGAACATTTTTTTGGAAGAATATATTTCTGAAAGTTAGATTCATATATGTGTGTTGCACATAAATTAAAATTCTTTTTTATCCCAAATTGCATAACATATAATATATATATATAGACACACACACACATAAACACTATTTTGATCACGGGATGAGAATAATATTCTGATCACAACCTGACCTGCCCCGACAGTAGTACGTTGAACTTCCCCGAGTGCTAGGTTGAACTTATGCCAACATTGCCCAAATGGGGCTTGCCATATACCGTTGGAAAGCTATGGACATGAGTATCATGACCCAACTTAAATTTTTGGCAAAATGTAAGATGTTTAAGAGTAGTTTTGAAAATCATTTTTTCTTCATACAAAAAACGTGAATCGTATTTTCGATCGCGTTTCCAAACCGTTTATCGGAATGAGGCAAATAATATGGCGTTGGAAAGCTGCTGAAAAACCGCTCCTTCCATATGTTGAAAGTTTTCTCTAATTCCCTATGGTTAAAGAGTGATTTGGAAAATCATAAAATTTTGCAAACCGAACAGCCGAGTTCATATTTTTGATGCCATTTCTAAATGGCTAATCCAATTGAGGCAAATGATATGGGGTTGGAAAGCTTATGAAAATGCGTTATTTTCCATGTTAAAAGTTTTTTCTAATTTTCAACAGTTTAAAAGTAATTTAGAAAATGGTACAAGTTCCACCGAGTTCGTATTTTCGAGATAATTTTTCAACCGTAGGTCGGAATGCAGCAAATGATATGGTGTTGGAAAGCTTGAGGAAATGCGAAAGTTTTTGGTACATATTATTTCTCCCAATTCCTTACGGTTTTAAGTCAATTTAAAAATGGCGGAAAACAAATTTTTGCCATAATTTGTACAACTTTATCGGAATGATGCGAGTAATATACCGTTGAAAAGCTACGGAAAATGCAAAACTTTTTCATGTTGATGGTTTTCTCTGATTCCTAGCCGTTTTCAAGTAATTTTGAAAACGTGAGATCATTCGTTCTACCTTTTTCGCGAAATAGATTGTCGAAAATGCACCACGTGAAGAACTTGAACTTCTCGGCGTGCGCACCTGAACTTCACTCTGTTTTTCACGTATTTTTTTGCTCGCAGCTCTCCATCCACTGCTCGTAGCTCTTCGTCCACTCACCAAAATTGAGCAAGTGATATACCGATGGAAAGCTGCTGTAAACACGCAACTTTTCCGTCTTGATCATTTTTTTCACACTCGTGATGGTTTAAAACATTTTCATCCGAAATTCATTTAGCGTAGTGGTTGAACTTCCTTCTGTTTTCACGTTGAACTTCTGTCGCGTATTTTTGTTTGTAATTTTTCACCCATTTGTCGGTGTTACACAAATGATATTCCTTCTGTACAAACCTCTCTCACAATAATTTTTTGAACAAACTTCAATGGCGAGATCATGATTTCTGCGTTCATCACGAATGGAAATGCACTGCGTGAAGTAGTTGAACTTCTGTGGCATGTCTGTTTGAACTTCACTCTGTTTTTTACATGTAATTGAAGGTCGAACGTCTCGCACTAGAGTTCTCGAACTTCACTCGGAGAAGCACGTGAACTTCTTGCAACAAATGTTTTAGGCTTTTAGTTTTACATTCTTTTATTCTCACCTGAAACGCATTCCGTGTAGTAGTTGAACTTCCCGTTGTTTTTCTCTTGAACTTCTGTCACTCGCTCGTTATCGGATTTTGCTCTTTGGGGCGTGATGAACTTGCGTTTTTTGCAATTTTACTGCCTGAGTTGTTCCACCTGAACTTCCTCCAATGCTAGGTTGAACTTCCGCCAACATTGCCCAAATGGGGCTTGCGATATATCGTTGGAAAGCTATGGACATGAGTATCATGACCCAAGTTAAATTTTTGGCAAAATGTAAGCGGTTTAAGAGCAGTTTTGAAAAATGTTTTTTCTTCGCAAAAAAACGTGAATAGTATTTTCGATCGCATTTCTAAACCATTTATCGGAATGAGGTAAATAATATGGCGTTGGAAAGCTGTTGCAAAACCGCTCCTTCCACATGTTGATAGTTTTCTCCAATTCCCTATGATTAAAGAGTAATTTGGAAAATCGTAAAATTTTGTAAACCGAATAGCCGTGTTCGTATTTTTGATGTCATTTCTAAATGGCTAATCTAATTGAGTCAAATGATATGGCGTTGGAAAGCTTATGAAAATGCGCTACTTTTCCATGTTGAATGTTTTTTCTAATTTTGAACGGTTTAAGTGTAATTTAGAAAATGGTACAAGTTTCATAAAAACGTATTTTGCCATAAGTTCTACAAACTTTATCGGAATGTGGCAAATAATATACCATTGAAAAGCTATGGAAAATGCGAAACTTTTTCATGTTGATGGTTTTCTCTGATTCCTAGCCGTTTTCAAGTAATTTCGAAAACGGCGAGATCATTCATTCTGCTTTTATCACGAAACAGATTCTTCGAAAATGCACCACGTGAAGAACTTGAACTTCTCGGCATGTCTACTTGAATTTCAGTCGTTATTATTTAGTAACGAGTAAAATCTGAAGTTTTTCAAATACATTGAACTATTCTATTTTCAAAAATTAAACCGGTCTGTTATTTAAAATAGAACTTCTAGAATTTTTCTATTTAGAAACGGTGAAAATCCCTTTTTATAAATTTTGAACCGCTCTATTTTTAAAATTTGAACTTGTTTTTTTAGTTTTGAACTTCTTTTTTTCATTATTTAATAATAAGGAAACTCTGAATTTCCTATAAACATCAAACTGCTCCTTTTTTTAAATTTTGTTTTTGCGTTCGAGAACAAAGATAACATTCTTTTTCTTGTTAATGTTTTGAAGTGATTTTTCTAGACTTAAATTTTGTTTATGCTCTTGTAAATTTGTTTGTCACTTCGAGTTCTAAAAAATCACAAATCTCCCATGTTTTTCCTTGCATGTTTAAATTATTTGATCTTGCTGAAATACACATAACACACTTGTCCTTCTTGAACACAACATCTTGACCTTCACAAATAAAAAATTGAGCACAGTAGTACAAGACAAACAGTGCATTCTCTGTATCCATTTTTTGAGATGGCAACATGGGTGCAGGGGCTCGTCGGCGCTTTCTGCAGCGAGCATCGGTCGGTGGTAGTAGCAGAAGGCGGTCGTCTGCTTTTTAGATCGATGTTATTGAGTTGGTTTTGAAGAGGAGCAACAACGTTTTTCATTCTTCACATTATATTTTTCATTCTTCTTTACTCGAAAACATATTTGAATGTTGCACCATTCTCATGTTTGTGCACAAAAGATACTATGGGGGTAGGGAGATGAGCAAGAGAAACATTTTTTCATCTCAAAATAATGATCTTGTCACGCATGATGGACTGAACCTCTCCAACACCAGAATTTGAACTTCAAAAACATAAAATAGAAAATAGCAAACACAGAATTTGAACCTCTCCATGACGTTTTCTGAACGTCAACCTCACCATCACACACACGCATACATGCTCCTTCTCTCTGTTATATTTTAGAACTTTATGGGTACAAATCTACAAAAAAACAACATCTTTTGTCAGAACATGAAAAGTAGCATAACAAAGCTGCACCATGCCACGACGTCGAACTGAAGCGATTGTTTGGGTCGAACTTCTCTATGTGATACGCCGGTGCAGAATTGAATCAATGTTAGTTTTGTTTGTTGCTGATTCTGAGCATCAGATTCCACCGAGAGGAGGCGCTGAATCGAAGCACCGTCAGTAAAGAAGCAAAGCAAAATCAGGCAAAATCCGTGCCCATCAGCAATGAAGTATACATACAATACACAAAATTAAGTCGGACTAAAGAAAGATCGCCACACAATGACAGTGGCAGGAAATCCTCAGATAGTAACTGCTGTTACATAACCCTGCTCACCAATTCACGTAACCACTGACATAAATCTTCGGAGCTGAAATTTATTTGGTTGTATCATAATTACAGGATGGGGAAACCAGAGGACGGTTTAAGCATTTACAGATTGACATAAAAAAGGCATGCCAGACAGTCCGGATGGAAACACACGAAGTCGATTCACAACTGGGTAAGCGGTTCATCACATAATCACAAAATGTTGCAGGATTATCAGGCAAGGGTGTCGTAGTCCCTGTCACGCTCCTCCGAGCCGAGCGCGACGAGCACATAGACCACGTAGATGACGCCGGGGATGTAGCCGAGGATGGTGAGCAGCAGGCAGATGCAGAACTCCATCTGTTCAAGACAGAAGAAAGACCAATACTGTTGTTAGTATGCTATCAGGATCCAGATAAAGCAATAGAACTGAACTGATCCTTTTATCGCCACAACAACTCGCTCTTCGGACGAGGAACAGACTGCAGTGCTTAGACAACAATGGCTATGCACAGGGCCTAACTTGGATAAATAAACAATGGGGTCGAATATAACCAGTTGAAGAGAAATACAATGGTTGGTAATCCCAGGCTCCCATCAGATGGTGTGGTTTAGCTTTCTATATAAAGCGGGACTGATAGGAGAGGCCTCCTCTGTTTTCTCTAATGAAATCCAGACATTATCCACATGCGCCCTCCATATTATCCTCCTCCCTATGCAGAACACAGCAGAAGATGACTCAACCCACAAATGGTATGAATGGCTTCTTCTCTGAACGCAGCTACTCAACAAACGTGTAAAAAAGGCTTCAATCAGCTCTCATTGGCATGGCAGCAACCAGCATGGGCTGCATAATTCCATAGCCAGAACAAATGAGGAGCTCTCATTGACGTCGAACTGAAGCGATTGTTTGGGTCAAACTTCTCTATGTGATACGCCGGTGCAGAATTGAACGAGCAGAATGCGACGCAATTAAATCATCCAAGACGGCAGGAGGAAGCAGCAGGAGGGAGGAAGGTCAGCTTCAGTAGGAGGAGGAAGGTCACCAGCAGGAAGATGAGGGAGGGGTGGTGGTCGTCCTGGCAGGTGGTGCCAGAAGCGGGGCACGTCAGTTGAACCACCCGAGGTGGCGGCGGCGAACTTCTACATGGCTACGGCGGATCTGGGCGTGAGGGCTCTGCCTTGTCCGGTTCCCGGCCAGATTCGGGGCGAACGGTGCTCGGGGGACTTCGGTGGCGAGCTCCTACTGCATGGCTGCTGTCCATGATGACCATGGCATGTACCTGCGGAGAATAGAGAGAGAGAGAGAGAGTGTGTGAGTGAGAAGGAGAAGAAGAGAGGAAGGGAAGGTGCGCGGGAGGCCCTCCGGTGGCTGCCGATGGAGGAGCACGAGGGTCTTGGCATCCCCTTGTGCGGGCATGGAGGCGGACTAGGGAGGAGCAGAGGCAGGCGGCGCGGTGGCCGGATCCAAGACCGGTGGCGGCGCGGCGGCCTGATCCAGGGGTCGTTGGCGGCGCGGCTGCCGAATCTTGAGGCATGGCGTGGGGGAGGGGGAAGATCCATGGCGGGGCGGCGAGCTCAGTGCAGGAGGAATCGGGGGGCGAACTGCGGGAGGTGCGGGACTGGGTCGTTTTCTAGGGTAAGCATTTTCTGGAATCTCGGGAACATGCGATCGGGCCTTATAGGGCGCTTCATGATCCAAATAGTTATTCTGATCCCAGGATCAGAATAGTGCCACTCTATATATATATATATATATATAAGTTTACATGATGGAAGATATTCAGCACTGTTTTGCTATTTTGCAAATACATGTATCGCTGCATCCACATGTAGTAATTAATGATGGCCTCGTACTTTTTCACGTTTGAACTTGTTGTATCATCACTCGCAAAAAATAATATGTAATTGGTATCGTCATTAGATGTCCTTTGTGATTATGCGTGTCCAGGCTGGTTTGGCTCCCTTTTCTTTCTTTGTTTAGGGAAACTGATCTCTTTCTTTAGGGAGGGAAACTATTTTTTTTTCTTTTTGAGGATACGTGACAGGTTGTACATGCAAGGTAGCCCGAATTGTTTTTTATAACGTGCAACTATTGTTCCCATCGTATAATGCTTCCATACACTCAAATGCTCATGCGTTCAATTTCTTCATGCATATAATGTGGCTATGCCCAAATAGCCACCCCAAACTGTGTGGTCACATCATCTACCTAGTCTATTTTTCTATCCTTTTTTATAGGTAACTGGGCACAGCCCAAATCATTGGCTGCTCATACGGACTGGTTTAAGAGAGACGTGTTACATACGAACACATATTTCCATCGGTTATGTGATTATTTTTTCTCTTTCGATCGGCTCTTTCTTTTCCTTTTTTTGTGTGGATTCCCATTTTTTCAGGAAGGTACTTTGCCATACTAAAACTATTGGTAGTTGTTTAAAAAAACTCTAATACATGACATGTGACGTGTCCAATTATTTACATGTGATCATATTTGCATGTAATGCTCCAACTATAAATCTCAACTGTTATTTTCTAATATTGACAGTCGAGATAATTTAATCTATGTGGACAAACGTGATGGCTTATTTGACTTCTGTTTTAAGTATATAATAGATTGCAACGATGACAAAAACTATGTTTGTCAACTCTCAACAAATTTTATTCATCATACTCTTTATATGTGAAGTCATTACTCTCCATAAGATCCATATGATCTCTTTATTTCTTTTTATTCTTAATTTTATTCCCTCAAGATCATAGCAAGATAACCAAGCCCTTGACTCAAAACTAATCTTTATTTTAT
Organism: Triticum urartu; assembly: GCF_003073215.2. Taxonomy (NCBI): domain Eukaryota; kingdom Viridiplantae; phylum Streptophyta; class Magnoliopsida; order Poales; family Poaceae; genus Triticum; species Triticum urartu. The sequence continues at coordinate 266,093,883 of NC_053028.1, forward strand.
ATATATAGCTCACGGACTTGATTACATAGAAGGATCATAAAGCAAAACTCAAAACTAGATCATACTAAAACTTTATTCTACTAGATCAAGATATAACCAAAAGGATCGAGCTAAGAGAAACGGTAAAGATAAAAGTGTGATGGTGATACGATACCGGGGCACTCCCCCAAGCTTGGCAGTTGCCAAAGGGGAGTGCCCATACCCATGTATTTATGTCTCTTTCTTCGGAGGTGGAGGAGATGGTGATGATGATGAAAATTTTGCCTTCATCTTTTTCATGTTGTAACTGAGAAGAGCGATCTCCTCCTTTAAATCATCAACCTCCGATTCCAGCTTCAAGATCTTGTCACATAAATCTCCATTGCTTTTCTGTCGAAAACGAGAAGGAATAGATCAGTTGTTAGACAGTTTAGCCCTCTTGGGGAGACTAGACTTCTTGAACTTCACGTGCATATCCCCATGTTGAGGTAGAGGAACATCCTCCTCCTCCGAACTCGAATCATTGATCATCCTCAAGTGAGCGTCCTTCTCATCATCCGTAGTTCGACCACAAGGAGAAAGGTCCCCATAGGTCTTTGGGTCAGCAATGAGATGTGAGACATAGCTCCCTCCATTGGAGTCTTGAGATGACATCTTGCTCTAAATCCGCGGCAGAAACAACTCGAAACAAAACAGAGGATATTTGCATGGTACGGTGGTCAAAACCTTCGAGAGATTATATAATGAATTTTTACATACCAAAAGAAGTATCATGCAAGAAAATAGAGTCCGGGGGCACACGAGGTGCCCACGAGGCAGGGGGTGCACCCAGGTGGGTAGGGCGCGCCCTCCACCCTCGTGGATGCCTCGTTTCCTTTCCGGGCTGCTTCTTATTTTCCTAATTTCCTAAATATTCCAAAACGGAGAAAAAATGCTATTATAACTGTTTTGGAGTCGGTTTACTTACCGTACCACACACCTCTTCCTTTTTGGAGGCTGAACCGTTCTGGAAGGTGTTCCTTATATACTCCTCCAGGGTTACAGTTTCAATAACATTAGTTTCAACATTTATAGGATTACCTGAGATATAATGTTTGATTCTTTGACCGTTCACCACCCTCGGATTTGTGCCTTCAAAGTTGTTGATTTTTATGGCACCGGAACGATAGACCTCCTCGATAATGTAAGGACCTTCCCATTTAGAGAGGAGTTTTCCTACAAAAAATCTTAAGCGAGAGTTGTATAACAATACATAATCACCTATATTAAACTCACGTTTTTGCATCCTTTTGTCATGCCATCTTTTATCCTTTTCTTTAAACAACTTGGCATTCTCATAAGCCTGGGTTCTCCATTCATCAAGTGAGCTAATGTCAAATAGTCTCTTCTCACCGGCAAGTTCGAAATCATAATTGAGCTCTTTAATGGCCCAATATGACTTATGTTCTAGTTCGAGAGGTAAGTGACATGCTTTTCCATAAACCATTTTATATGGAGACATACCCATAGGATTTTTATATGTAGTTCTATATGCCCATAATGCATCATCAAGTTTCTTGGACCAATTCTTTCTAGATCTATTAATAGTCTTTTGCAAAATTAATTTAAGCTCTCTATTGCTTAGTTCTACTTGACCACTTGACTGTGGATGATATGGAGATGCAATTCTATGATTAACATCATACTTAGCAAGCATTTTACGAAAAGCACCATGAATAAAATGTGAACCACCATCAGTCATTAAGTATCCAAGGACTCCAAACCTCGGAAAATAACTTCTTTAAGCATCTTAATTGAGGTGTTATGATTAGCATAACTAGTTGGAATAGCTTCTACCCACTTAGTAACGTAATCAACAGCAACTAAAATATGTGAATACCCATTAGAGGAAGGAAACGATCCCATATAATCAAAGCCCCAAACATCAAATGGTTCAATAACAAGTGAATAATTCATAGGCATTTCTTGACGTCTACTAATATTACCAATTCTTTGACATTCATCGCGAGATAAGACAAACTTACCGGCATCTTTGAAGAGAGTAGGCCAATAAAAACCGGATTGTAATACCTTATGCGTAGTTCTATCTCCAGTGTGGTGTCCTCCATAAGCCTCGGAATGACACTTGCGTAGTATCTGTTCCTGTTCATGCTCAGGTACACAACGTCTAATAAACCATCTACTCCTTCTTTATAAAGGTGTGCGTCATCCCAAAAGTAGTGTCTTAAATCATAGAAGAACTTTTTCTTTTGCTGGTATGTGAAACTAGGTGGTATAAATTTAGCAACTATGTAATTAGCATAATCAGCATACCATGGAGCAGTACAAGAAGCATTTATAACAGCTAATTGTTCATCACAGTAGCTATCATCAATAGGTAGTGGGTCATTAAGAACATTCTCTAACCTAGATAAGTTGTCTGCAACGGGGTTCTCACCTCCCTTTCTATCGATAGTATGCAAATCAAATTCTTGTAGCAAGAGAACCCATCTAATAAGTCTAGGTTTAGCATCTTTCTTTTCCATAAGATATTTAATAGCAGCATGATCAGTGTGAACAGTTACTTTAGAATCAACAATATAAGGTGTGAACTTATCACAAGAAAATACAAGTGCTAAAAATTCTTTTTCAGTAGTAGTATAATTTCTCTGGGCACTGTCTAAAGTTTTACTAGCATATTGGACAACATTTACTTTCTTATCAACTCTTTGTCCTAAAACAACACCTACAACATAATCACTAGCATCACACATAATTTCAAAGGGTAAATTCCAATTAGGAGGTTGAACAATAGGTGCAGAAATCAAAGCTTTCTTAAGTATTTCAAATGCTTCTACAGAATCATCATCAAAGACAAAAGGAACATCTTTTTGTAAAAGATTAGTCAGAGGCCTGGAATTTTTGAGAAGTTTTTAATGAACCTCCTATAAAAACCGGCATGACCAAGGAAACTTCTTATACCTTTAATATCATTAGGACACGGCATCTTTTCAATAGCATCAACTTTAGCTTTATCAACTTCAATACCTCTTTTAGAAATTTTATGCCCCAAGACAATGCCTTCATTAACCATAAAGTGGCACTTCTCCCAATTCAAGACAAGATTAGTTTCTTCAGATGTCTGCAAAACTCGATCAAGGTTTCTTGACAATCATCAAAAGAAGTTCCATATACGGAAAAATCATACATGAAAACCTCAACAATCTTTTCACAAAAGTCAGAGAATATAGCGGTCATACATCTTTGAAAGGTAGCAGGTACATTACATAAACAAAAAGGCATACATCTATAAGCAAAGGTACCGAAAGGGCAAGTAAAAGTGCTCTTTTCTTGATCCTCTTTTGACACAGGTATTTGAGAGAAACCAGAATAACCATCTAGAAAGCAAAAATGTGTATGTTTAGATAATCTTTCTAGCATTTTATCAATAAAAGCTAAAGGGTAATGATTCTTTTCTGGTAGCTTTATTTAATTTGCGGAAGTCAATTACCATTCTATAGCCTATAACAATTCTTTGTGGGATCAATTCATCTTTATCATTAGGAACAACAGTAATTCCTCCCTTCTCAGGGACACAATGGACATGACTTAACCACTGACTATCAGCAACATGATACATTATACCTGCCTCCAGAAGCTTTAATATTTCTTTTCTTACCACTTCTTTCATCTTAGGATTTAACCGTCGTTGGTGATCAACAACCGGTTTAGCTTCTTTCTCCAATTTTATTTTGTGTTGGCATAGAGTGGGACTAATGACCTTAAGATCATCTAGAGTATATCCAATAGCAGCACAGTGCTTCTTCAGAGTTTTCAATTATCTCTCTTCTTCTTGCTCTGACAGGTTAGCACTAATAATAACATGATATATCTTCTTTTCATCAAGATAAGCATATTTAAGAGTATCAGGTAATGGTTTAAGCTCAAACACGGGATCACCCTTGGGTGGAGGAGGATCCCCTAAACCAACAGAAACAATATCCTTTTTGCAATCTATCTTAGAATTAACATTATTCAAGAAGGGCCTACCAAATATAATGGGACAAAAGTCATCTTGTGGGGAACCAAGAACAAGAAAATCAGTAAGATATTTAACTTTTCCACAAAAGACTTCAACATCTCTAACAATCCAAACATGTGAAATAGTATCTCTATTAGCAAGCTTCATTGTAACATCTATTTCTTCTATCTCAGCAGGTCCAATATCATGCATAATTTCTTTATATAAGGAATGAGGTATTGCACTTGCACTAGCACCCATATCACATAAGCCATGATAGCAATGATCTCCTATTTTAATAGAAATAACAGGCATGCCTACAATAGGTCTATGTTTATTTTTAGTATCGGGTCTAGTAATTCTAGCAGCTTCATCACAGAAGTAAATAACATGCCCATCAATATTATCGGCCAAGAGATCTTTAACCATAGCAACACTAGGTTCAACTTTAATTTGTTCACGAGGTGTAGGTGTTTTAGCATTACTCTTACGAACCACAGTTGACGCTTTAGCATGATCCTTATTCTAACAGGGAAAGGTGGTTTTTCAATATAAGCGGTAGGAACAATAGGATCAACATTATAAGTGATAGTCTTTTCTTCAACTTTAATAGGTTCAACTACTTTTACTTCAATGGGAGGATGATATTTAAGCCACTTCTCCTTAGGGAGATCAAAATGAGTTGCAAAAGATTCAAAAAAAGAAGCTACTATCTCAAAGTCAAGTCCATATTTATTGCTAAATTCATGAAAAGCATCGGTATCCATAAAAGATTTAACACAATCAAACTTAGGTGTTATACTCAAGTCCATAAAAGATTTAACTCCTTACCTTCGTCGAGATCCCAATCTTCAGAGTTGCACTTAATTCTCTCCAATAAATCCCATTTGAATTCAATAGTCTTCATCATAAAAGAACCAGTACAAGAAGTATCGAGCATGGAGCGATTATTGAGAGAGAGCCGAGCATAAATTTTTTGAATAATAATTTATCTTGAGAGCTCATGATTGGGGCAAGAATATAAAATTGACTTAAGCCTCCCCCAATATTGAGCGATGCTTTCTCCTTCGCGAGGCCAAAAATTATTTATATAATTACGATCACGATTAACAAGATGCATAGGATAAAACTTCTGATGAAATTCTAGTTTCAATCGGTTGTAGTTCCATGATCCCATATCATCACATAGCCTAAACCATGTCAATGTCTTTCCCTTCAAAGATAAAGGGAAGACCTTCTTCTTGATAACATCCTCAGGCATACCTGCAATATTAAATAATCCACAAACTTCATCCACATAGATTAGGTGCAAATCGGGATGCAATGTTCCATCTCCTATAAAAGGATTAGCTAGCAGTTTCTCTATCATACCCGAAGGAATTTCAAAGTAAACATTTTCAGTAGGTTCAGTAGGTTGACGAGCAACTCTTTGCTCTATTGGTCAGGGTGAAGATACCCCGAACAAGCCCCTCAAAGGATTATGTTCCATAGTAACAAGTGATAATAAATTTCAGCACACTATATAATTTTTCCTTACCAAATTCCACTTACCAAAGGCGCTTCACTCCCCGGCAGCGGCACCAGAAAAGAGTCTTGATGACCCACAAGTATAGTGGATCTATCGTAGTTCTTTCGATAAGTAAGAGTGTCGAACCCAACGAGGAGCAGAAGGAAATGATAAGCAGTTTTCAGTAAGGTATTCTGTGCGAGCACTGAAATTATCGGTAACAAATAGTTTTGTGATAAGGTAATTTGTAACGGGTAACACGTAATAAAAGTAAATAAGGTGCAACAAGATGGCCCAATCCTTTTTTTAGCAAATCACAAGCCTGGACAAACTCTTATATAGAGGAAAACGCTCCCGAGGACACATGGGAATTATCGTCAAGCTAGTTTTCATCACGTTCATATGATTCGCATTCGGTACTTTGATAATTTGATATGTGGGTGGACCGGTGCTTGGGTATTGCCCTTCCTTGCACAAGCATCCCACTTATGATTAACCCCTCTTGCAAGCATTCACAACTACAAAAGAAGTATTAAGGTAAAACTAACCATAGCATGAAACATATGGATCCAAATCAGCCCCTTACGAAGCAACGCATAAACTAGGGTTTAAGATTGTGTCACTCTAGCAACCCATCATCTAGTTATTACTTCCCAATGCCTTCCCCTAGGCCCAAAAAATTGCGAAGTGTCATGTAGTCGACGTTCACATGACACCACTAGAGGAAAGACAACTTACATCTCATCGAAATATCGAACGAATACCAAATTCACATGACTACTTATAGCAAGACTTCTCCCATGTCCTCAGGAACAAATGTAACTACTCACAAAGCATATTAATGTTCATAATCCGAGGGGTATTAATATGCATAAAGGATCTGAACATATGATCTTCCACCAAGTAAACCAACTAGCATCAACTACAAGGAGTAATCAACACTACTAGCAACCCACAGGTACCAATCTGAGGTTTTGAGACAAAGATTGGTTACAAGAGATGAACTAGGGTTTGAGCTGAGATGGTGCTGGTGAAGATGTTTATGGAGATTGACCCACTCCCAATGAGAGGATCGATGGTGATGATTTCCCCCTTCTGGAGGGATGTTTCCCCGGCAGAACAGCTCCGCCGGAACCCTAGATTGGTTCCGCCTTGTGGCGGCGGATTTTCATCCCGTGAGGTTGCTTATGATTTTTTCCAGGGCGAAAGACTTCATATGGCCAAAGATGGGCACCGAAGGCCTGTCAAGGGCCCACGAGGCAGGGTGGCGCGCCCAGGGGGGTAGGGAGCGCCCCCACCCTCGTGGATGGTGGGTGGCCCCCCTCTGGTGCTTCCTTCGCCCAATATTTTTGTATATTCTGAAACTGACTTCTGTGGAGTTTCACGACTTTTGGAGCTGTGCAGAATAGGTCTCTAATATTTGCTCCTTTTCCAGCCCAGAATTCCAGCTGCCGTTATTCTCCCTCTTCGTGTAAACCTTGTAAAATAAGAGAGAATAGTCATAAGTATTGTGACATAATGTGTAATAACAGCCCATAATGCAATAAATATCGATATAAAAGCATGATGCAAAATGGACGTATCAGGGGGGAACCATGACGCGCTTGTCCAAAATGTAGGGTGTGTTATGAAAGTACCCCCACCGATTTGAACTAGCGGCCCTTTCGGCTCAGGGTTAGAAGGGGGATTTCGCGTGTCGGGATTTGGTAGCTGGAAGGAGTTTTCGCGCGTGTTGTAATTTCCGGATAGCAAGGCACGGGTTGTGAAGGCGCAAGTTTTGGGAGCACGATATCTAAATTTTCGGGATATAACAAGGCGCGGGTTGAATTTTAGGGACAAGCCTAATGTGTAATATTGTACTTGCATGTACCAAATCAATTCGCACTTCCCTTAAAGAAAAAAATGAAAAAAATAAAACTATTCACACCACACAAAGAGAGAGAGAGTCTTGTCCCATTTTACTATACAAATGCTATTCAAAGCTATGAATCCATGTTATGTCCAATTAAAAAAATTCGCTGGGTGTATAATGCATGTAACCTACTCATACCAACATTTTAGTGCATTCCAAATGTCTATACTACCCGCTGCAATTCGTACTAAATTTGAATTCATTTCTCTATTTGAATAAGAATCTACAATCATGATTGTTGCCAACTTCAACCATCATTCGTGTATTACCTTAACAACACACCACATGATTACTATAGATATAGATATGAACTATGTGTACTATATGAACTCGAATTCAATTTTTTGAATACACTTGATGTTGATTCCAAATAATAGTACATTTGATGTACTAACTAGATATTCATAATCTAAATCATGTCCCATACATACACTATGTTTATCACACAAAGTATAGTGCCCCGCCCCCTACATTATGACAAGTATTTAGCCCTTAACTGCAAAAGGCACACATTAGCCCAAATTATAATCAATTTTCTATATATTATATGTAGTACTAGCAAGATGTCCATGTGTTCATCAAGATGATCGAGGGGAGGCCTTATTTGTAAATGTGGAGAGGGGTGTGGGTATCTTTTTTCAAAATTGCCATAGTTTCCTTCCTATCCGTCAGATATAAATCGGACGGCCTATATTGCAGGATGGCAAGCACACCATCATCAACAACTCTGTTTTTTATAAGAGTAGAGATAAAATATATTATATGTAGGCCCCCAGCTCCTTCTTTACGGCACACATCGATCGATATGCCTCTAGCCAAGTGTGCCTACCACAAACACAAGCTTTCCCTCTTCTCTTCTCACCGTCCATGCCTCACTCCCACCCCTCTTTTCATCGATCTCGTACTCGCACACTCCATCCCCCTCGATATAGTATGCCTCTTGCACCACCTCCTACCTGCATCCTTCTCTCTCTATCCTTCTCCACGGGCCTTATTTGCTTCTAACACATACATGCATCTATACCGATCGATCTCCCTACATATACCTAGGTCGACTTTAACTATTTCCCCCCACCCATCGATTGACGTACCTCACAAGTTATGTCTCTCCTTTCTCTAACAAAGGACGATTGATCTTCCTATGTAGTTACGTCTGCTTACCACAGCCATATCATTCCCCCTCATCATTAGTGCATGCCTCTGACCCGTCTCTCACACGCACGTGCACAGACAGGCAGGCATCCCCTCTCTTATTGATATTGTAGGCGTGCCCTCCGTTTGTCTAGATAGCCTCTCCCACCATTGTTAGAAGCAACTCCACCACCAACCCCTCCGACACTCTAGCTATGTCTCTCTCCCATCGTTATTCCTCTGCCACACATATGCATGGATGTCGATCAATCTCCCTCAATACATAAGGTAGGTCTCTCTCCTCCTCCACACATATACCAGCCATTGTACCTATAGAGTTAATTAGGTCTCCCCCACACACCGATAGTCGAGCGATGTAGGTAGGTATCCATGCCACAGAGACAAACTGCACCTTTCCCCTCTCATGTTCCAGTAGGCCAGCCACCCTATATCTTTGACGTGGGCACACACAAATTCGATGGCACTCTTTGTCGATCGCGCACACACACACACACACATCATCCCTCTCTTCGATTCTATAGATACCTCGAGCCAATGATACCTCCACTCTCTTCTCGTGGATCGCCCCCTCTATATGTATGATATATCCAGGACTCTATTTCACACACATTGCATATGTTACATTTTTTGATTGAAATATCATCCACATATATTGCTTGTCTATTTTTGAACCCCGCACCCCCAAAAAGCACTCACGAACCCACACACTATATCTCTCTACGTTTGTATCTCTCTCACACAACCCCATGTAGGTAGTGTACATACACGAAGAGAATAGGTGCACGTATTCTCGCTTCGTGCCCAGCCACACCCGCGCGGGTACACGGTGGAGCTCATTTCTATACGAAATGGCAACCCACATGCTAATTTGAACGCATGTAGCGGTTGTTTACCTATGGAGGTCGTGTACCAAGCGTGCACTAAACAAAGTTCGACTTGATGCGTTGGCACGTTATTTTTAAATAAAGTTATATCGCTCAATGGCACGTACATAGAATATAAAACGATTTTTATGGAGAAAATGGTAGTCCGCTCCACTATATACAATGGAGCGTGCCTGCCAGGGCTTGTCTCTCTTCAGAGTATCTCACACAAGGCGGCGGTGGCCTCTCTCTCTCACCGTTGGTCACTGATCCGGCCACATCTCGTCCATCGACAGAAAGGGAGGATGTGCATCGTTTCTCTATTCGACAGCGCCGAGGCAGCACGTCCCGATCTGCGGTACCCACCGTTCTCTTTGACCAAGCTCCGGCGCGGTAGGGCCTACGCCACCTGCTCGCTGCCGCAGTATGGGCAGATCCCGCCCGCCGCCGCTCTCCTAATTACATCTCGACGATCCTCGGGTATCCCCTCCGGCCTTGCTCTACTGCCCGTCTTCCCACGTCACTGCATGTGGAAAATCTTGCATGTGGATCTTCCATAGTTCTTTGCCCAAAACGTAGCTCGTCCGGCGTACTTTCCGTATTGCAATCTCATCCTCACACCATTTTAGACAAACACAAGCGTGTTGTTATCTTTCCTTAGGACAAGGAATATGCTTCTTTTTTGTCATCGTATGTGTCATCAATTGTTATTGGCCAGTAATTGTTTCCTTTCTACCTCTTTTTTTGCAAACAGGGCTATCCATTTCACCTCGTTGCTATTGCGACCTTTTGGTGAACTGCACAAATCACTTTTTTCTTAAGAGTGTTTTGTGCAGTTGTACTAAAATGTCACACGGGCAACTTCTCTACATTTCAGTGCGACTGCACAAAGGGAGATTGGTTTTGATCTATCCTCCTCATCCAACTCCGAGCATAATCTTCTCCAACTATTTGCTTAATCTTCTCCAACTAGTTAGCCTTAAGAGAGACTGCAAAGGTGATCGACTTCTATTTGTGTGTTTATTGTTTCATCAACAATCCTCTATTATTGTAATCACACTTACTATCTTTGGGACAGGGACGCTAAGCTCTATTCGAGTGGAACTGCACAAAATGATCGGAATGTTGCATGCTCCAGAGAGCTACCTTTTTTCCCAACATGCCTTGTTGATTTAGACAGAGCTGGGGGGATGTTGCTGCCAATGAAAGCATGGGTCAATTTTAATTTAACACCTTCTCACAACTTTGTCTTCAGTTGTGATGTAAATATTAGCTCTGACCTGCTAATCATTGAGATGCATTAGCAAGGAAGTTAGTTTTTTATTGTTTCTGAAAGAGCATGGATGGCAAGACACACGAAACAAAAGCTAAAAGCTCAGAGCACTGTACAATTTCATGTCGCTGGAAAATTATTTGTATAGTACGTCAATTATGTAAACAAATGTTGGAAGCTTGATAGCATTTCCAGAAGCCTCTTCAGCATCCGTGTCCATGTGCCATGCACAAAATTATACTTCCAACATTCCTAAATATTTGTACTTTTTACAAATTTCAAATGGACATATTTTAGAGTATAGATTCACTCATTTTGCTTCGTATGTACATAGTCATTCGTTGAAATCTCTAGAAAGGCAAATACTCCATAGTATATTTAAGAACGGAGGGAGTAGTGCACAACCGCATGGGATACTCAGCCCGGTCGTTGCAACGCACTAATAGTGAGTAATGAGTAGTCAAATCATAAGCCCCACCTTTCCCACTGTAAGTTGCTCGGAAGAAGCAACCATCAATACGCTATTCTTTGAATCCGCTCATACTACTCCCTCCGTCACTGTTTATAGACCGCGCTTACAAAACAATCTCTAGGACCAAGGTGACTAGCGATCAGCCTGAAAAATAGCATTGGTAGTTATAGCACGGTGTCTATTACTAGAGGAAATAATGCGTACACACATGCATGCAGTCCACCCCGGGTACACACATGCATGCACTTACTCCACTCCGCGTACACACGTAGTACATAGAGACAAAATTGTGGACTTGATTGTGTTTACCACGCCCTAATTATTTGAGCATTAAACCAAACACGTCTAAAGTCTCTTTGGTGGTGGAAACGCATGGAGAGAAATTCATTAGAATGAAGTGCACCCTTTAAACTGTGATGGTGGGAGGAGTAGTATGAAGGTGCAAAACCAAGTACGCGTATGGCCAGTAGGTCAACGCACTTCCTCTTGGCATATCACTGACATGTGGGACCGGAGTGTGAGCAAGCCGATCTCAATTGACGGCAAATGGCCAACCTGCCATTCCTTGAGAGAGATGAGGAGCGAGAACACACAGAAGGGCTCGCATGAAGGCCAACTTATGTTCGAGCATGGTTGATCGATATCATCATTACATGTTCGATGTTTTTTAATACTACTATTGGGCTGCGGTTTTCCGCCCTTCTCCCTTGGGCTGCCGTTTTCCGCCTTTCTCCCGAATAAATGTGTACTTTATCAGAGATTAAAATAAAATAAGAGTACAGCCGCTCCACCATGCGGTTCTAGTAGTAGTACTACTCGTACTACTAAACCTTGCGCTTGGCTCTTCACCTCTTCGTGAAGTCAAACAATGATGGTACTCCGCATGTTGGGTACTACAGTGTATGCCCCTAGCAATCTAATACCGTGAAGGCGAGGGTAGGTCACACTAGTCAAAAGCTTCTCCTTGTCCTGCGAGCCACCAGGCTCGAGGTAGACGGAGTGGGCGTAAGCGAGCTACACCTTGTCCAGCAAGCTTCTCTTCGTTCTGCGAGTTGACGGGACACACCAAACACTAGTGCTAGTCCATACTCCCTGCTTTCCGGTTAATATGGCTTAATCTTTTTTGCAGGTGTAACATCCCAATTTTCAATTTGGATGTTAATCATTAGGTCATCATATGCATCCATATTTTGATAATTTTGAATTTGGTTATTTGGACATTTTGATCCTAGAAGACCTTAAGCAACTCAAGGACCATGTGAGAGAGTTGGAGGTTTTCATAAAATTCCATTTTGAATTTTTCAAAATTGGTAATTTGGATTAAAGTGTTTTTATTTGAAATTATTTTTCTAATTATTTCCAAATAAATAAAATAATGAGAGAAGATAATATGACTTCTTCAAAATAGAGGAAATAATGGAAATTTAATTTTGAATAAAAATACATATTTATTTGAATTTTTGTTTGAGATTTTATTCGGTTAAATTAGGAAAAAATACATTTTTAAAAATTGCATTTTAGCCTAGAAAAATGTTCACGTGGTCCTAAATATTAGTAGAGGATCGTGAAAATTACTTTTGAAATTTTAGGATTTTTATTTATTTTATTTTGGATTTTTCTCTCTGGCAAAATTATTAAAAAAATCATTTCGAACCAAAAGCCCAGTCGGCCCGCTCGCCGCACCGCCTCCCACGCCGTGCTCACCCTGGACAATGACCGGAGTCCGAGCCGGCCACGCCGCCCGCCACCCCCTCTGTGACGCCCCGAGACCGATGTGCCAGGTGTCTTCCAGTTATTCACCGTGTTGCCTTGTCTTTTTCTTGCGTGTCATGCATTCCATATCATGTCATCATATGCATTGCATCATCATGTTTTTCAAAACTTGCATCCGTCCGGGTTCCCCCAGTTCCGTCCGTTGTCCGTTCTGAGCCCAGACACACTTGCACGCGTCCGCGGCATGTCCAAAATATTATTTTATAAGTGGCTGGAAAATGTTCTCGTAATGGGTTGGAAGTTGGCGTGCGGTGTTGTTTTGTTGTCAGTAGGCCACCTGCCAAGTTTCATCGCGTTTGTAGTCCGTTTGACGCCCCAACGATTAACTATAGCGACAATATAGCCGGTCAAACGTCGGACATTTTCGGTCAATGGAAACAGTCGTCGGGTCTTCTCTCTTCTCTTTTCTCAGCCTGAGGCCTTCTGCACAGTCCACTACCTACCACCAGGCCCAACCTAACCTCTCTCGTCAGCCCGCGGCCCTCCTCGCGCGCGCGTACGAAAGTTATCATGGACCCGACCCGGATAGTCGTTACGGTTGTGCCCGGATCATCCCCAAACATCTACAAAACGTCTCTGTTTTGTTAATTGGACTTCCTAACATATTTTTTCTCGACCGCTCGATTTTATTGGAGGGGCGGATTAGCCCCTAAACTCTCCCTCTTTCCTTATATATATATATATACTCCCTACTCTAAATCTAGACCAAACCCTAAAATCTAGGGGAACTGTCCCATCATTCCTCCTCGCCGCCACCACAATCAAATCCTCGGGATCCCCTCATACCCCCCGACCCAATCCCACCAACCAGACTCCACCCGAGGCCTCCCCTCGATCCAACTCGTCTTCGCTCTCCTCGTCGACCAGGGAGACGAGCTCCTCCTAAGACCAGCAGATGAGCCCCCGTCGTGACCCTCTCCTTCTGCTCCCTCTTCCCGTGCTCCTTCCGTTTCTCCCTCTCTCATCTCCCTCTGTTCTCATGTTTCTCTGTCAACAGGAGCATCCGCGCCATGGACTCGTGAGCTTTGCCCGCACCAGCGCCTCGACGAGATCCTCGCCTGCCCCGCGCCATGGACCCGCGCCCAGCCTTCCTTCCCCGCGTCGTTCCTCGCGCGCTGGACCTTCCCAACTTCGCCGGAGCACCGCGGTGTCCGCTTGTTCCTCTGCTTCATCGCCACCATGGGTCACGAGAGCCTCGACCCCCCGCCTGCAATGTCGCCTCGCTAGGACATATCAACCGCCCGGATCTGTGTCTCCGCTGTCTTGCCTGTTTCAGTCGGATCCTGCCGGCTGGGCCCTGTCCCCGTCCACCGGTGCCCTCGCCGGAGACCACCGGCAAGCCGCTGCGCCAAGTCCGCCTGCAAGCCGCTCCAGCGCCACTGCCCCTCTGCTTCTCTGTCGAACAAAGGGCGCCACACCCGTATCCTCCCCGCCTCGTGAGTCTGGGCCAGCCAACGCCAAGTCGGGCCCAGTCGGGCCATATCTGCGCCGCCCTTGCTGGCCTTCCTCCTCACTAGCTGGGCCTCAGCCCATGGTGAGCCTCCGCTGCGCCCCCCTTCTCTGTTGGGCCCTGTTCCAGATCCGGTCCATGTAGATTTTTTTAGGTTCTGCGATTTAGTTATTTTCCGGAGTTTTTCAGTTTTACAGTTTAGCCCTCAAACATCATGCATATCATAACTTAATAACCGTGCATCAGATTAAAACAATTTACATATGTAATATGCTTAGTTTTTCATCTAGTTTAATAATATGCTACTTTCTTGCCATGTTAAAATATTTAAAATGCTATTTGGTTAAATTTGCTCCTATGCCATGTTAAAATGCTTTAATTCATAACTAAATAACTGTAGCTCGGTTTTAAATAATATTTACATGTAAATGGGTTAGAAAAATGCATAGTTTAACATGGTGGCATCACTTTGCATGTTTAACAACTATAAAATTTGGTTTAGGGCAGAACACTACCAAACCTAATATATGCATATGAGGATATTCCGGAATTGTTGCTCGTTGTTTCCGGCCTCATTTAAACTTGACTAGATAGGTAGTTTCACTTTGCTTCACCCTCTTGCCATGTTTAACAACATTTAATATTGTTGGGTACATAAACGAGATCGAATGAAATAACTTGAATGTGGTGTTCCATCAATATGCAACGGAGTTGCATATTGAGCTCCACTTAATTTGTAGTATTGTTTGTGCACTTTGCCATGCCATGCCTCATTAAACCAGACATGCATCATACTTGGTTGTGCATCATGTCATGCTTATGTGGTGGTTGTTTACTATGTTGTTTGCTTCTTTCCGGTGTTGCTTCTTCGGGTTGGTCCTGATAACGTTGCGTTTGTGAGGATCCGTTCGACTATGTCGTTTTGTATTCTTCATGGACTTGTTCTTCTTCCTTGCGGGATCTCAGGCAAGATGACCATACCCTCGAAATCACTTCTATCTTTGCTTGCTAGTTGCTTGATCTATTGCTATGCCGCGATACCTACCACTTGCTATATCATGCCTCCCATATTGTTAAGCCAAGCCTCTAACCCACCTTGTCCTAGCAAACCATTGTTTGGCTATGTTACCACTTTGCTCAGCCCCTCTTATAGCATTGTTAGTTGCAAGTGAAGATTGGAGCTTGTTCCATGTTTGGAACATGGTTATTTTGTTGGGATATCACAATATCTCTTATTTATCTTAATGCATCTATATACTTGGTAAAGGGTGGAAGGCTCGGCCTTATGCCTGGTGTTCTGTTCCACTCTTGCCGCCCTAGTTTTCCATCATATCGGTGTTATGTTCCCGGATTTTGCGTTCCTTACACGGTTGGGTTATAATGGGAACCCCTTGTCAGTTCGCCTTGAATAAAACTCCTCCAGCAAGGCCCAACATTGGTTTTACCATTTGCCACCTAGCCTTTACTTTCCCTTAGGTAGGCCTGCCCAAGGGTTATCTTTATTTAAACCCTCGTGCCAGTGCTCCTCTGAGTGTTGGTCTAACCTGTCAGCTGCCGGTGGCCACCAGGGGCAACTCTGGGCTGGCCTACCGGAACCTTGGACAATCTGATGTGCCCTGAGAAAGAGATATGTGCAGCTCCTATAGGGATTTGTTGGCACATTCGGGTGGCTTTGCTGGTCTTGTTTTACCATTGTAGAAATGTCTTGTAACCGGGATTCCGAGCCTGATCGGGTCTTCCTGGGAGAAGGAATATCCTTCGTTGACCGTGAGAGCTTGTGATGGGCTAAGTTGGGACACCCCTGCAGGGATTTGAACTTTCGAAAGCCGTGCCCGCGGTTATGGGCTGATGGAAATTAGTTAATGTCCGGTTGTAGAGAACCTGAAACTTAACTTATTTAAAATACATCAACCGCGTGTGTAGCCATGATGGTCTCTTTCCGGTGGAGTCCGGGAAGTGAACACGGTGTTGGAGTTATGCTTGACGTAGGTTGTTCTAGGATCACTTCTGGATCATAGTTTGTTGATCGTGCTTTGCCTTCTCTTCTCGCTCTCTTTTGCGTATGTTAGCCACCATATATGCTTAATGCTTGCTGCAGCTCCACCTCATACCTTTTCCCTACCCATAAGCTTAAATAGTCTTGATCACGAGGGTGTGAGATTGCTGAGTCCCCGTGACTCACAGATACTTCCAAAACCAGCTTGCAGGTGCCGATGATACCATGCAGGTGACGCAACCAAGCTCAAGGAGGAGCTCGATGAAGATCTTGTCATTGTGTGGTTTCATTCAGTTGATAAGTAGTGGAGCCCAGTTGGGACGATCGGGGATCTGTAGCATTAGGGGTAGTCTTCTTTTATTTTGGTTCCGGAGTCGGACCTTGATTGTATCTGATTGATGTAATGCTTTATTCATGTATTGTGTGAAGTGGCGATTGTAGGCCAACTCTGTACCTCTTTTTATTCAGTACATGGGATGTGTAATGATTACCCCTCTTGCGACATTGCCTTCAATGCGGTTATGCCTCTAAGTCGTGCTCCGACACGTGGGAGATATAGCCGCATCGAGGGTGTTACAAGTTGGTAATCAGAGCCTTCCCCGACTTAGGAGCCCCCTGCTTGATCGAATCGCTGGCGTTGTTGAATCTAAAAAAATGTTTTGAGTACAGTTTTGACTCTTCTCTTCTCAAATTTCACTAATTTTTTTTAGGATCACGCAGGTATCTTGGAATCGTTTCGATGGTTTTGTGACGAGAACATTGTTCTTGGTGCCTCCTGACATTTAGGGGTTGTGGCAGTGTCCCGGGGAGTTGAGCTCCGAGGTGTTGTCATCACAATTTTATTGTTGCAATTCTGGAATACCTGAGTTTCGCCGATATCAAAAATCTCTTTTATGCAGTTGTTGGTGAGATAACCTCGACGCCACCCAGTACTGGGGCGGGAGTTCGGGAGTATTGCCATAACTCTTATAACAGATGCTTTTCGAAGGTTGAGGTAAACGATTTCCAAAGGTTTCTTGGTTATGTGTTGAAGGATGGATACAGCTGGATGTAGGATTTGCTAGTTTGGGTGAGATATTATGCTTCCCCTGTATCCCCAACACCTGATTGCATAACCGGAAAGTTTCGGGAGTTTATAAGTGGGAATTCAAGTAGCTCTTAGGATATGTTTCGGACAGGTGTATGATATGAGATTGCGGTTCGACGTCTAGTGGTCCGCCTATCCACGGTTGGTTTTACAGTGGTCTCATTGTGTCTTAAAGAGTCCTTGGCTATGCTGACTCGGGGACGCTTCGTATGTCATGTGCACTGCCTTGTACATGATGGTGTTGTACGATCGAGCCCGTGTAGGCCCCACCACGAAAACTTCGGACGAAATCTCTATCATATGTTGGTTCTGGCTTATTTTGCAAGCCAATCCTTCGTGTTGCTTTTGAGTTGTGGTATTCGGGTTGCTTCGAAGTCAAATGTTGATTCCATACCTTTTTCCTAAGCGGTGTTCTCATGTTCCTATGTGAATACCAATCCTTCATGATAATCAAGATTGTCATGTCAATCCTTTTCAACCGGTGTGTCTCTCGTCAAGCGGATCCGTTCATTTTTCAACATCCGCAAGATTCAATCTCAGCTTTCTCAACGGTGTTCGTTTCATCCATCCCAAGTTGTCTTTGTTGTCCCCCCTCCCACCCTTGTTTCTTCAAGGATTCAGATTTCTTAATCAAGTATACTTTTGTTCATGTGAAGTTTCTTCGTTCTCTCCATCAATATTCTTATCCGGTGATTCTCAAGAAGATTCCAACGGAGCTTCAACTTCGTCACTCTTCACACATTTTCTTCTCCGGTGGATCCAAGTCAAGCTTTGTTGATCATACCCTTTCCTCATTTCTATGCCTTTTCATGCCGGTGCACCTCTTAATCATCCATTTCTCGCTATTCAGTTATTTCGGGGTGCTAAAGATATCTCAGAAGGATCGTATTGTCATTCAAGATCTATTCAACCTATTTCAAGGTTGTTATCTCATTCAAGCCATTTAAATCAACCGGTGCAATCTCTCTTCAAAATCGTTCAACGGTGTATCTTTTCAGTGGGCCCTGTGTTGGAAATATGCCCTAGAGGCAATAATAAAATGGTTACTATTGTATTTCCTGTTGGGGAACGTTGCAGAAAACAAAAATTTTCCTACGGTTTCACCAAGATCCATCTAGGAGTTCATCTAGCAACGAGTGATTAGATGCATCTACGTACCTTGTAGATCGCGAGCGGAAGCGTTCAAAGAACGGGGATGATGTAGTCGAACACGACGTGATCCAAATCACCGAAGATCTTAGCACCGAACGGACGATGCCTCCGCGTTCAACACACGTACGGAACGGATGACGTCTCCTCCTTTCTTGATCCAGCAAGGGGGGAAGAGAGGTTGATGAAGATCCAGCAGCATGACGGCGTGGTGGTGGATGCAGGGCGTCACAGTAGCAGGGCTTCGCCTATACTACGAGAGAGAGACGTAACGGGGAGAGAGGAAGCACCAAAGGCTGAGGTATAAAATCCCTCCTCTCCCCCACTATATATAGGAGGGCCAAAGGGGGGGTGGTGCGCAGCCTAGGAGATCCAATCTCCTAGGTGCGGCGGCCAGGGGAGGTTTCCCTCCCCCCAAGGCACTCAGGGGTGCCTTCCACTAGTGGGACTCCTCCCCCATGGAAACCCTAGGCGCATGGGCCTATAGGGGCTGGTGCCCTTGGCCCATATAGGCCAAGGCGCACCCCCTACAGCCCATGTGGCCCCCCGGGACAGGTGGCCCCACCCGGTGGGCCCCCGGGACCCCTCCGGTGGTCCCGGTACAATACCGATAACCCCGAAACTTGTCCCGATGGCCAAAACAGCACTTCCTATATATAATTCTTTACCTCCGGACCATTCCGGAACTCCTCGTGACGTCCGGGATCTCATCCGGGACTCCGAACAACATTCGGGTTACTGCATATACATATCTTCACAACCCTAGCGTCACCGAACCTTAAGTGTGTAGACCCTACGGGTTCGGGAGACAAGCAGACATGACCGAGACGACTCTCCAGTCAATAACCAACAGCGGGATCTGGATACCCATGATGGCTCCCACATGCTCCACAATGATCTCATCGGATGAACCACGATGTCGAGGATTAATCAACCCCGTATACAATTCCCTTTGTCAATCGGTATGTTACTTGCCCGAGACTCGATCGTCGGTATCCCAATACCTTGTTCAATCTCGTTACCGGCAAGTCACTTTACTCGTACCGTAATGCATGATCCCGTGATCAACCACTTGGTCACCTTGAGCTCATAATGATGATGCATTACCGAGTGGGCCCAGTGATACCTCTCCGTTATATGGAGTGACAAATCCCAGTCTCGATCCGTGTCAACCCAACAGACACTTTCGGAGATACCTGTAATGCACCTTTATAGTCACCCAGTTACGTTGTGACGTTTGATACACCCAAAGCACTCCTACGGTATCCGGGAGTTACACGATCTCATGGTGAA
Organism: Triticum urartu; assembly: GCF_003073215.2. Taxonomy (NCBI): domain Eukaryota; kingdom Viridiplantae; phylum Streptophyta; class Magnoliopsida; order Poales; family Poaceae; genus Triticum; species Triticum urartu. Next base: position 266,113,789 of record NC_053028.1, read on the forward strand.
AGGAAAAGATGAAAAGATACTTGACATTGGAAAAGCTCTAGCAAACGAACTACACGATCTTTGCTATGCTTAGGATTGGGTCTTGTCCATCACATCATTCTCCTAATGATGTGATCCCGTTATCAATGACATCCAATGTCCATAGCAGGAAATCATGACTATCTGTTGACAACGAGCTAGTCAACTAGAGGCTTACTAGGGACATTGGTCTATGGTCTATGTATTCACACGTGTATTACGATTTCCGGATAATACAGTTATAGCATGAATAAAGACAATTATCATGAACAAAGAAATATAATAATAATGCTTTTATTATTGCCTCTAGGGCATATTTCCAACATTTCCTTGTTCATGATAATTGTCTATTGTTCAAGCTATAATTGTATTAACCGGAAACCGTAATACATGTGTGAATACATAGACCACAACATGTCCCTAGTAAGCTTCTAGTTGACTAGCTCGTTGATCAATAGATGGTCATGGTTTCCTGACCATGGACATTGGATGTCATTGATAACGGGATCACATCATTAGGAGAATGATGTGATGGACAAGACCCAATCCTAAGCCTAGCACAAGATCGTATAGTTCGTCTGCTAAAGCTTTTCTAATGTCAAGTATCATTTCCTTAGACCATGAGATTGTGCAACTCCCGGATACCGTAGGAATGCTTTGGGTGTACCAAACGCCACAACATAACTGGGTGGCTATAAAGGTGCACTACAGGTATCTCCGAAAGTGTCTGTTGGGTTGGCACGAATCGAGACTGGGATTTGTCACTCCGTGTAAAAGGAGAGGTATCTCTGGGCCCACTCGGTAGGACATCATCATAATGTGCACAATGTGACCAAGGAGTTGATCACGGGATGATGTGTTACAGAAGGAGTAAAGAGACTTGTTGGTAACGAGATTGAACAAGGTATCGGGATACCGACGATCAAATCTCGGGTAAGTACTATACCGGTAGACAAAGGGAATTATATACGGGATTGACTGAATCCTTGACATCGTGGTTCATCCGATGAGATCATCGTGGAACATGTGGGAGCCAACATGGGTATCCAGATCCCGCTATTGGTTATTGACCAGAGAGATGTCTCGGTCATGTCTGCATTATTCCCGAGCCCGTAGGGTCTACACACTTAAGGTTCGATGACGCTAGAGTTATAGTGAAAGCATGTACGCAGTTACCGAATGTTGTTCGGAGTCCCGTATGAGATCCCAGACGTCACAAGGAGTTCCGGAATGGTCCGGAGGTGATGATTGATATATTGGACAAAGGGTTTTGTAGTCCGGAAGTGTTCCGGAGGTACCGGGTGATGACCAGCATGACCGAAAGGTGTTTCGGAGCCCCGACAAGTGTTGGGGGGCTTCATGGGCCAAGGGAAGGGGGAAAACCAGCCCACTAAGGGCCTATGCGGCCCCCTCACCTATTCCCACGTGACCAGGGGGTTTGGGGCGCCCCATCTAGGGTTCCCACCTCCTGGCTTGGGGGCCAAGTCACCCAAGGGGGGGATCCCATCTGCCCTGGCCGCCGCCCCCTAGGGGAAACCCTAGGGCGCCTCCCCTTGCCCTTGCCCCTATATATAATGGAGGTTTTGGGGCTGCACAACACACGAGTCTCTCTCTCCCAAGGCGCAGCCTACCTCGCTCCCTCCTCGTCTCTCGTAGTGCTTGGCGAAGCCCTGCTGGAGTACCGCGCTCCTCCACCACCACCATGCCGTCGTGCTGCTGCTGGACAGAGTCTTCCCCAACCACTCCCTCTCTCCTTGCTGGATCAAGGCATGGGAGACGTCACCGGGCTGCACGTGTGTTGAACGCGGAGGCGCCGTTGTTCGGCGCTTAGATCGGAATCGCCCGTGATCTGAATCGCTACGAGTACGACTACCTCATCCGCGTTCTAGTAACGCTTCCGCTTAGCAATCTACAAGGGTATGTAGATGCACTCCCCTTCCCCTCATTGGTAGATTACTCCATAGATTGATCTTGGTGATGCGTAGAAATTTTTTAAATTTCTGCTACGATCCCCAACAGTGGCATCATGAGCTAGGTCTATGCGTAGATTCTATGCACGAGTAGAACACAAAGTAGTTGTGGGCGATGATTTGTTCAATTTGCTTGTCGTTACTAGTCTTATCTTGATTCGGCGGCATTGTGGGATGAAGCGGCCCGGACCAACCTTACACGTACACTTAGGTGAGACAGGTTCCACCGACTGACATGCACTTGATGCATAAGGTGGCGGGCGAGTGTCTGTCTCTCCCACTTTAGTTGGATCAGATTCGATGAAAAGGGTCCTTATGAAGGGTAAATAGCAATTGGCATATCACCGTTGTGGTTTTGCGTTGGTAAGAAACGTTCTTGCTAGAAACCCATAGCAACCACGTAAAACATGCAACAATAATTAGAGGACGTCTAACTTGTTTTTGCAGGGCATGCTATGTGATGTGATATGGCCAAAAGGATGTGATGAATGATATATGTGATGTATGAGATTGATCATGTTCTTGTAATAGGAATCACGACTTGCATGTCGATGAGTATGACAACCGGCAGGAGCCATAAGAGTTGTCTTAATTTATTTATGACATGCGTGTCAATGAAAATGCCATGTAATTACTTTACTTTATTGGTAACCGTTAGCCATAGTAGTAGAAGTAATAGTTGGCGAGGCAACTTCATGAAGACACGATGATGGAGATCATGATGATGGAGATCATGGTGTCATGCCGGTGACGATGGTGTTCATGCCGCGCCTTGAAGATGGAGATCAAAGGCGCAAGATGATATTGGCCATATCATGTCACTTTATGATTTGCATGTGATGTTTGTCATGTTTACATATTATTTTCTTAGAACGACGGTAGCATAAATAAGATGATCCCTCGCAATAATTTCAAGAAAGTGTTCCCCTAACTGTGCACCGTTGCTAAGGTCCGTTGTTCCGAAGCACCACGTGATGATCGGGTGTGATAGGTTCTAACGTTCACATACAACGGGTGTAAGCCAGATTTACACACGCAATACACTTAGGTTAACTTGACGAGCCTAGCATGTACAGACATGGCCATGAAACACGGAAGACCGAAAGGTCGAACATGAGTCATATAGTGGATACGATCAACATGAAGATGTTCATCGATGATGACTAGTCCGTCTCACGTGATGATCGGACACGGCCTAGTTGACTCGGATCATGTATCACTTAGATGACTAGAGGGATGTCTATCTAAGTGGGAGTTCATTGAATAATTTGATTAGATGAACTTAATTACCATGAACATAGTCAAAAGGTCTTTGCAAATTATGTCATAGCTCACGCTTTGGTTCTATTGTTTTAGATATGTTCCTAGAGAAAATTTAGTTGAGAGTTGACAGTAGCAATTATGCGGCCTGGGTCCGTGAACTAAGGATTGTCCTCATTGCTGCACAGAAGGGTTATGTCCTTAATGCACCGCTCGGTATGTTGAACCTCGAGCATCGTCTGTAGATGTTGGGAAACATCTGACATACACATTTTGATGACTACGTGATAGTTCAGTACATAATACTAACGGTTTAGAATTGTGGCACCAAAGACGTTTTTGAAACGTCACAGAACATATGAGATGTTCCAAAGGCTGAAATTGGAATTTCAGACTAGTGCCCACGTCAAGAGGTATGAGACCTCTGACAAGTTTCTTAAGCATGCAAACTAAGGGAGAAAAACTCAATCGTTGAGCATGTGCTCAGATTGTCTGAGTACTGCAATCGCTTGAATCGAGTGGGAGTTAATCTTCCAGATGAGATAGTGATGGTTCTCCATAGTCACTGCCACCAAGCTATTGGAGCATCGTGATGAACTATAACATATCAGGGATAGACATGATGATCCTTGAGCAACTCGTGATGATTGACACCGCGAAAGTAGAAATCAAGTAGGAGCATCCATTGTTGATGGTTAAACCACTAGTTTCAAGAAGGGCAAGGGAAAGAAGGGATACTTCATGAGACGGCAAATCAGTTGCTGCTCTAGTGAAGAAACCCAAGGTTGAACCAAACCCGATACTAAGTGCTTCTATCATGAGGGGAACAGTCACTGAAGCAGAACTACCCTAGATACTTGGTAGATGAGAAGGCTGGCAAGGTCGACAGAAGTATTTTGGATATACGTCATATTATTGTGTACTTTACTTGTACTCCTAGTAGCACCAGGGTAATAAATACCGGTTGGGTTGCTAAGCGTTAGTAACTCGAAACAAAAGGCTACAAAGACTAGCTAAAGGTGAGATGGTGATATGTGTTGGAAGTGTTTCCAAGGTTGATGTGATCAAACATTGCACGCTCCCTCTACCATCGGGATTGGTGTTAAACCGAAATAATTGTTATTTGGTGTTTGCGTTGAGCATAGACATGATTGGATTATGTTTATCGCCACATGGTTATTCATTTAAGGAGAATAATGGTTACTCTATTTATTTGAATAATACCTTCAATGGTCTTGCACCTAAAATGAATGGTTTATTGAATCTCGATCGTAGTGATACACATGTTCATGCCAAAAGATATAAGATAGTAATGATAGTACCACGTACTTGTGGCACTGCCATTTGAGTCATGTTGGTATAAAACGCATGAAGAAGCTCCATGTTGATGGATCTTTGGACTCACTCGTTTTTTGAAAAAGATTGAGACATGCAAACCATGTTTATTGGTAGATATGCATGAAGAAACTCCATGCAGATGGATCGTTTGGACTCACTCGATTTTGAATCACTTGAGACATGCAAATCATAGCACATGGGCAAGATGACTGAAAGGCCTAGTTTTCAGTAAGATGGAACAAGAAAGCAACTTGTTGGAAGTAATACATTTTGATGTGTGCAGTCCAATGAGTGCTGACGCACGCAGTGGATATGCTTATGTTCTTACTTCACAGATGATTTGAGTAGATGCTGAGTATATTTACTTGATGAAACACAAGTCTGAATTATTGAAAGGTTTAAGTAATTTCAGAGTGAAGTTGAAGATCATCGTGACAAGATGATAAAATGTCTATGATATGATCATAGAGATGAATATCTGAGTTACGAGTTTGGCACACAATTAAGACATTGTGGAAATTGTTTCACAACTAATACCGCCTGGACCACCATAGTGTGATGGTGTGTCCGAACATCACAACTACACCCTATTGTATATGGTGCATACCATGATGTCTCTTATTGAATTACCACTATCTTTTATGGGTTAGGCATTAGAGACAACCACACTCACTTTAAATAGGGCACCACACAATTCCGTTGAGACGACACCGTATGAACTATGGTTTAGAGAAACCTAAGCTGTCGTTTCTTAAAAGTTTGGGGCTGCGATGCTTATGTGAAAAAGTTTCAGGCTGATAAGCTCGAACCCAAAGCGGATAAATGCATCTTCATAGAATACCCAAAAATATTTGGGTATACCTCCTATTTCAGATCCGGAAGCAAAGGTGATTGTTTCTAGAAACGGGTCCTTTCTCGAGGAAAAGTTTCTCTCGAAAGAATTGAGTGGGAGGATGGTGGAGACATGGTGAGGTTATTGAACCATCACTTCAACTAGTGTGTAGCAGGGCACAGGAAGTTGTTCCTGTGGCACCTACACCAATTGAAGTGGAAGCTTAAGATAGTGATCATGAAACTTCAGATCAAGTCACTACTAAACCTCATAGGTCAACAAGGATGCATACTACTTCAGAGTGGTACGTAATCCTGTCTTGGAAGTCATGTTGCTAGACAACAATGAACCTACGAGCTATGGAGAAGTGATGGTGGGCCCAGATTCTGAAGAATGGCTCGAGGCCATAAAATCCGAGACAGGATCCATGTATAAAAGAAAGTATAGACTTTGAAAGAACCACTTCATGGTCATAAGGCTATTGGGTGCAGATGGATTTTAAAAGGAAGACAAACAATGATGGTAAGTGTCACCATTCAGAAAGCTCGACTTGTCATTAAGATGTTTCCTGACAAGTTCAAGGAGTTGACTACGATGAGACTTTCTCACTCGTAGCGATGCTAAGAGTCTGTTGGAATTATGTTAGCAGTTACTGCATTATTTATGAAATCACGCAGATAGGATGTAAAAAACATTGTTTCCTCGACATTTTTCTTGAGAAAAGGTTGTATGTGATACAACCAGAAGGTTTTGTCAATCCTGAAAGATGCTGACAAGTATGCAAAGCTCCAGCAATCCTTCTAAGGACTGGAGTGAGCATCTCAGAGTTGGAATGTACGCTTTGATGAGATGATCAAAGATTTTGGGTTTATTCAAAGTTTATGAGAAACTTGTATTTCCAAAGAAGTGAGTGGGAGCACTATAGAATTTTTGATGAGTATATGTTGTTAACATATTGTTGATCAGAAATGATGTAGAATTTCTAGAAAGCATGCAGGGTTATTTGAAAAGTGTTTTTCAATGGAAAATCTGGATTAAGCTACTTGAACATTGAGCATCAAGATCTATAAGGATAGATCAAAAACGCTTAATAGTACTTTTGAATGAATACATACCGTGACAAGATTTTGAAGGAGTTCAAAATAGATCAGCAAAGAAGGAGTTCTTAGCTGTGTTACAAGGTGTGAATATTGAGTAAGACTCAAGACCTGACCACGGCAGAGGAGAGAGAAAGGACGAAGGTCGTCCCCTATGCTTTAGACGTAGGCTCTATAGTATGCTATGCTGTGTACCACACCTGAAGTGTGCCTTGCCATGATTCAGTCAAGGGGTACAAGAGTGATCCAGGAATGGATCACACGACAGCGGTCGAACTTATCCTTAGTAACTAGTGGACTAAGGAATTTTCTCGATTATGGAGGTGGTAAAAGAGTTCGTCATAAAGGGTTATGTCGATGCAAACCTTGACAGTAATCCGGATGACTCTGATTAGTAAACCAGATTCGTATAGTAGAACAGTTATTTGGAATAGCTCCAAGTAGCATGTGGTAGCTGCATCTACAAGATGACATAGAGATTTGTAAAGCACACATCGATCTGAAAGGTTCAGACTCATTAACTAATAAACCTCTCTCACAAGCAAGATATGAACAAACCCCATGGGTGTTGGATTCATTGCAATCACATAGTGATGTGAACTAGATTATTGACTCTAGTGCAAGTGGGAGACTGTTGGAAATATGCCCTAGAGGCAATAATAAAATGGTTATTATTGTATTTCCTTGTTCATGATAATTGTCTATTGTTCATGCTATAATTGTATTAACCGGAAACCATAATACATGTGTGAATACATAGACCACAACATGTCCCTAGTAAGCCTCTAGTTGACTAGCTCGTTGATCAATAGATGGTCATGGTTTCCTGACCATGGACATTGGATGTCATTGATAACGGGATCACATCATTAGGAGAATGATGTGATGGACAAGACCCAATCCTAAGCCTAGCACAAGATCGTATAGTTCGTCTCCTAAAGCTTTTCTAATGTCAAGTATCATTTCCTTAGACCATGAGATTGTGCAACTCCCAGATGCCATAGGAATGCTTTGGGTGTACCAAACGCCACAACGTAACTGGGTGGCTATAAAGGTGCACTACGGGTATCTCCGAAAGTGTCTGTTGGGTTGGCACGAATCGAGACTGGGATTTGTCACTCCGTGTAAACGGAGATGTATCTCTGGGCCCACTCGGTAGGACATCATCATAATATGCACAATGTGACCAAGGAGTTGATCACGGGATGATGTGTTACGGAACGAGTAAAGAGACTTGCCGGTAACGAGATTGAACAAGGTATCGGGATACCGACGATCGAATCTCGGGCAAGTACTATACCGGTAGACAAAGGGAATTGTATATGGGATTGACTGAATCCTTGACATCGTGGTTCATCCGATGAGATCATCGTGGAACATGTGGGAGCCAACATGGGTATCCAGATCCCACTGTTGGTTATTGACCAGAGAGATGTCTCGGTCATGTCTGCATTATTCCCGAGCCCATAGGGTCTACACACTTAAGGTTCGATGACGCTAGGGTTATAGGGAAAGTATGTACGCGGTTACCGAATGTTGTTTGGAGTCCCGTATGAGATGCCGGACGTCACGAGGAGTTTGGAATGGTCTGGAGGTGAAGATTGATATATTGGACAAAGGGTTTTGGAGTCCGAAAGTGTTCTGGAGGTACCGGGTGATGACCAGCATGACCGAAAGGTGTTTCGGGAGCCCCGGCAAGTGTTGGGGGGCTTCATGGGCCAAGGGAAGGGGGCAAACCATCCCATTAAGGGGCTGTGCGCCCCCCTCACCTATTCCCACGTGACCAGGGGGTTTGGGGCGCCCCATCTAGGGTTCCCACCTCCTGGCTTGGGGGCCAAGTCACCCAAGGGGGAGATCCCATCTGCCCTAGCTGCCGCCCCCCCTAGGGGAAACCCTAGGGAGCCTCCCCTTGCCCTTGCCCCTATATATAGTGGAGGTTTTGGGGCTGCACAACACAGGAGTCTCTCTCTCCCAAGGCGCAGCCCTACCTCTCTCCCTCCTCGTCTCTCGTAGTGCTTGGCGAAGCCCTGCTGGAGTACCGCGCTCCTCCACCACCACCACGCTGTTGTGCTACTGCTGGACGGAGTCTTCCCGAACCTCTCCCTCTCTCCTTGCTGGATCAAGGCATGGGAGACGTCACCGGGCTGCACGTGTGTTGAACGTGGAGACGCCGTTGTTCGGCGCTTAGATCGGAATCGACCACGATCTGAATCGCTACAAGTACGACTACCTCATCCGCGTTCTAGTAACGCTTCCGCTTAGCGATCTACAAGGGTATGTAGATGCACTCCCCTTCCCCTCGTTGCTAGATTACTCCATAGATTGATCTTGGTGATGCGTAGAAATTTTTTAAATTTCTGCTACGATCCCCAACACCCTAACCCACAGGTCTTTTTCCAGGATCTTACCTGACTCTTCTAATTTTTCCCAGAGATATTATCAAATTCTTTTCCTAGTTTGACGTAAGAATGAATTGTCATCAGTCATATGTCTTCCTCCAAGATCTTTCAAATTCTTTTCATCGTCGGTTCAACCTTTCCATTCTTCATTCCGGAGTGCCTCAACATTTCTCAGTGGTGGTTTCTCGTTATCTTTCTCTGGATTTGAAGATCGAAGAAGATTTTTTTCCTCCATATCTTACTCCATTCTCTTCAATATTCGTGGTTCTAGCTTAAATGCCATCCTTTCATAATTGTTTTTCGATTGTCAGAATTCTTTTCACCCATCCGAAGCAATTCAAGATTCTTCTCAGTTTGTTATCCGGAGTCCATCATTTCAGGTTTATTCATTCCCAGCTGTCAGTTATCATTCTCCAATCTTACCGGTGCATCGTTCAAGTGATCTCTAATCAGTTCATGATCCCTTCGTTCTCATGTATCTAGATTGTCTCAAGTATCTTCGTTCATTTCACAATTCTTACTGGTGATTCATCCTTTTACTTCATTCGTTGTTCAATTCTTACGGTGGTTCATTCAAGATTCTCTTCTTTTGTTTATCATATCAATTCATTCGTTGTTTCAATCCTACCGGTGGTTCATTGAAGACCTTCCCAAGTTTGACGCTATATCTATCTTAATCCATTGTACGAGAATAAGTAGCATGCCAAATCCAATGTGGATCATCAATTTAATCGGTGAAGGATACACATAACGTAATTCTTATTCTTGCTTCATCCAAGTGATTAATTCCTTATTCTGGAGGCTCATCAAATTCTCGGTTTCATTTATTTCATCTTTTCTTTTCCCGGAGTTCCAAGCTCTTTCAAGTATGTCACCACGAAGATCCATCTAAATCATTACAAGGTTTCACCTTGTGTTCTCAACTTCTCTTTCTTTTCATTATCCTTTTGCTTACTGGAGTTCTTTTCAGAGGAGCTCAAGTTTTCTTCATCTTGCAATCTGGAGTGCAATTGTTCTCCCTTATCTTTTGAGGTGGTAATATATCATTCTTCATTCACAAGAATGAGGTATCTTAAATCCCTCTATCTCTTCATTGGAGTTATCTTGGATTATATTTCACCTAAAACCTTCCCTAAGGAATGTTGCTATTGGGGTGCTTATCAATAATCCAAGTTTCCTCCTATTCTCACGATGAAAGATGCTTTCATCTCTCCGTCGCTCTCAAGCACAATTGTTTTCGTTTGGGGCAGGTTTTCACCTCAAGTTCTTGAGATGTTTGCCATAAGCCCTCAACAAGCATGTTCTTTTCGTTGTTGATTTCCCAACAACTCCGTTCCATCCTTCTTTTTAAGGATGCTCTCTCAATTTCATTTGAGGTAGAACATGTTATTTTTCTTCTCCGTTCTTTTCTTTGCATTCTTTCATTTCTTCCGGAGGCATTGTGATGATGCTCTCTTCACTCATCATCTCGTATTGTGAAGATCATGTTCTTTTCTTTGCTTATCCACTTAACCGGAGTGTCGTGTCCTTCATTCAAGTTCTCTCATCTTATCAAGTTTCCCATCCCTTCTCAACCGGAGTGCTGTCTGAAATTGTTCTTACCCCTTGTGCCATTCTTCCAATAGTTCCGGAGGGAGTGTATTGTTGATTTCATCAAGTATCTTCTCATCTTATCAAGTTATTATTCAATTCCTTTTCTTTTCAGTCGGAGTGCTGTTCAAATTATATCATTCTTAATCCTTCTCTATCTTGTTTTAACCGGAGTGGTTTCAATATATATCTTGCCCTTCAACCTCAAGGTTTTTTCGCAATGTTCTTTGTTCCTCTTTTCTAACGGAGTGTTTTCGACTTTGTACACCTTCGTTGTATTCTTTTCTCAAATTTTTTAAACCTCCCAAGGTTCTTTGGTTTCACTCATTCGTCAAAGAAGCAACTTAGCTTTACCTCTTCTCTTCCTTTTCCGTTTCTCTCCGGTGCCATCCTAGATCTCGGGACGAGATCCTCTCGTAGTGGTGGAGTGTTGTGACGCCCCGAGACCGATGTGCCAGGTGTCTTCAGTTATTCACTGTGTTGCCTTGTCTTTTGCTTGCATGTCATGCATTCCATATCATGTCATCATATGCATTGCATCATCATGTTTTTCAAAACTTGCATCCGTCCGGGTTCCCCCAGTTCCGTCCATTCTCCGTTCTGAGCCCAGACACACTTGCAGGCGCCCGCGGCACGTCCAAAATATTATTTTATAAGTGGCCAGAAAATGTTCTCGGAATGGGTTGAAAGTTGGTGTGTGGTGTTGTTTTGTTGTCGGTAGGCCGCCTGCCGAGCTTCATCGCGTTCGGAGTCCATTTAACGCCCCAACGATTAACTATAGCGACAATATAGTCGGTCAAACATCGAACGTTTTCGGTCTCCGGAAACAGTCGCCGGGTCTTCTCTCTTCTCTTTTCTCAGCCTGAGGCCTTCTACACAGTCCACTACCTACCGCTAGGCCCAACCTAACCTCTCTCGTCAGCCGGCGGCCCTCCTCGCGCGCGCGTCCGAAAGTTGTCCCGGACCCGACCCGGACAGTCGTTACGGTTGTGCCCGGATCATCCCCAAACATCTACAAAATGTCTCCGTTTTCTTAATTGGACTTCCTAACATATTTTTTTCTCAACCGCTCGATTTTATTGGAGGGACGGATTAGCCCCTAAACTCTCCCTCTTTCCTTATATATATATACTCCCTAGTCTAAATCTAGACCAAACCCTAAAATCTAGGGGAACTGTCCCATCATTCCTCCTTGCCGCCGCCACAATCAAATCCTCGGGATCCCCTCATTCCCCCCGACCCAATCCCACCAACCAGACTCCACCCGAGGCCTCCCCTCGATCCAACTCGTCTTCGCTGTCCTCGTTGACCTGGGAGACGAGCTCCTCCCGAGACCAGCAGATGAGCCCCCGTCGCGACCCTCTCCTTCTGTTCCCTCTTCTCGTGCTCCTACCGTTTCTCCCTCTCTCATCTCTCTCTGTTCTCATGTTTCTCTGTCGAAAGGAGCATCCGCGCCATGGCCTCGCTGAGCTTTGCCTGCACCAGTGCCTCTACGAGATTCTCGCCTGCCCCGCACCATGGACCCGCGCCCAGCCTTCCTTCCCCGCGTCGTTCCTCGTGCGCCGGACTTCCCCAACTTCGCCAGAGCACCGCGGTGTCCGCTTGTTGCTCTACTTCATCGCCACCATGGGTAACGAGATCCTCGACCCCCCCTGCAATGTCGCCTCGCCAGGACATATGAACCGGCCAGATCCGTGTCTCCGCCGTCTTGACCGTTCCGGCCGGATCCCGCCGGCTGGGCCCTGTCCCCGTCCACAGGTGCCCTCGCCGGAGACCACCGGCAAGCCACCGCGCCAAGTCTGCCTGCAAGCCGCTCTAGCGCCGCTGCTCCTCTGGTTCTCTGTCGAACAGAGGGCGCCACGCCCGTATCCTCCCCGCCTCGCGAGTCTGGGCCGGCCAGCGCCAAGCCAGGCCCAGTCGGGCCAGATCTGCGCCGCCTTTTCTGGCCTCCCTCCTCACAAGTTGGGCCTCAGCCCATGGTGAGCCTCCGCTGCGCCCCCTTCTCTGTTGGGCCATGTTCTAGATCCGGTCCGTGTAGGTTTTTTTAGGTTCTGCGATTTAGTTATTTTCCGGAGTTCGCTAGTTTTACAGTTTAGCCCTCAAACATCATGCATATCATAACTTAATAATCGTGCATCGGATTAAAACAATTTATATATATAATATGCTTAGTTTTTCATCTAGTTTCATAATATGCTACTTTCTTGCCATGTTAAAATATTTAAAATGCTGTTTGGTTAAATTTGCTCCTATGCCATGTTAAAATGCTTTAATTCATAACTAAATAACCGTAGCTCGATTTTAAATAATCTTTACATGTAAATGGTGTAGAAAAATGAATAGTTTAACATGGTGGCATCACTTTGCATGTTTAACAACTATAAAATTTGGTTTAGGGCAGAACAGTAACAAACCTAATATATGCATATGAGGATTTTTCGGAATTGTTTTTCGTTGTTTCCGGCCTCATTTAAACTTGACTAGATAGGTAGTTTTACTTTGCTTCACCCTCTTGCCTTGTTTAACAACATTTAATATTGTTGGGTACATAAACAAGATCGAACTAAATAACTTGAATGTGGTGTTCCGTCAATATGCAATGGAGTTGCATATTGAGCTCCACTTAATTTCTAGTATTTTTAGTGCACTTTGCCATGCCATGCCTCATTAAACCGGACATGCATCATACCTGGTTGTGCATCATGTCATGCTTATGTGGTGGTTGTTTACTATGTTGTTTGCTTCTTTCCGGTGTTGCTTCTTCGGGTTGGTTCCGATAATGTTGCGTTTGTGAGGATCCGTTCGACTACGTCCTTTTGTCTTATTCATGGACTCGTTCTTTTTCCTTGCGGGATCTCACGCAAGATGACCATACCCTCGAAATCACTTCTATCTTTGCTTGCTAGTTGCTCGATCTATTGCTATGTTGCGATACCTACCACTTGCTATATCATGCCTGCCATATTGTTAAGCCAAGCCTCTAACCCACCTTGTCCTAGCAAACCATTGTTTGGCTATGTTACCGCTTTGCTCAGCCCCTCTTATAGCATTGTTAGTTGCAGGTGAAGATTGGAGCTTGTTCCATGTTTGGAACATTGTTATTTTGTTGGGATATCACAATATCTCTTATTTATATTAATGCATCTATATACTTAGTAAAGGGTAGAAGGCTCGGCCTTATGCCTGGTGTTTTGTTCCACTCTTGTCGCCCTAGCTTTCCGTCGTATCAGTGTTATGGTCCCGGATTTTGCGTTCCTTACACGGTTGGGTTATAATGGGAACCCCTTGACAGTTCGCCTTGAATAAAACTCCTCCAGCAAGGCCCAACATTGGTTTTACCATTTGCCACCTAGCCTTTTCTTTCCCTTGGGTAGGCCTGCCCAAGGGTCATCTTTATTTAAACCCCCGGGGCAGTGCTCCTTTGAGTGTTGGTCCAACCTGTTAGCTACCGGTGGCCACCAGGGGCAACTCTGGGCTGGCCTACCGGAACCTTGGACAATCCGGTGTGTCCTGAGAAAGAGATATGTGCAGCTCCTATCGGGATTTGTCAGCACATTCCGGTGGCTTTGCTGGTCTTGTTTTACCATTGTCGAAATGTCTTGTAACCGGGATTCTGAGCCTGATCGGGTCTTCCTGGGAGAAGGAATATCCTTCGTTGACCGTGAGAGCTTGTGATGGGCTAAGTTGGGACACCCCTGCAGGGATTTGAACTTTCGAAAGCCGTGCCCGTGGTTATGGGCAGATGGGAATTTGTTAATGTCCGGTTGTAGAGAACCTGAAACTTAACTTATTTAAAATACATCAACCGCGTGTGTAGCTGTGATGGTCTCTTTCCGGTGGAGTCCAGGAAGTGAACATGGTGTTGGAGTTATGCTTGACGTAGGTTGTTCTAGGATCACTTCTTGATCATAGTTTGTCGATCGTGCTTTGCCTTCTCTTCTCGCTCTCTTTTGCGTATGTTAGCCCCATATATGCTTAGTGCTTGCTGCAGCTCCACCTCATACCTTTTCCCTACCCATAAGCTTAAATAGTCTTGATCACGAGGGTGTGAGATTGCTGAGTCCCCGTGGCTCACAGATACTTCCAAAACCAGCTTGCAGGTGCCGATGATACCATGCAGGTGACGCAACCAATCTCAAGGAGGAGATCGATGAAGATCTTGTTCATTGTGTTGTTTCGTTCAGTTGATCAGTAGTGGAGCCCAGTTGGGGTGATCGGGGATCTGTAGCATTAGGGGTAGTCTTCTTTTATTTTGGTTCCGGAGTCGGACCTTGATTGTATCTGATTGATGTAATGCTTTATTCATGTATTTTGTGAAGTGGCGATTGTAAGCCAACTCTGTACCTCTTTCTTATTCAGTACATGGGATGTGTAAAGATTACCCCTCTTGCGACATTGCCTTCAATGCGGTTATGCCTCTAAGTCATGCTCCGACACGTGGGAGATATAGCCGCATCGAGGGTGTTACACCCTCTCCCAAGTCAGCTACCCCCTCTTTAAATAGAGCGCCGCCTCGCCCCTCTCCTCCCAAGTCGCCGCTGCCGCCCCGACCCACGCCGCCGCCACCGCTGCTGCCGCTCGCCGGAGCCCGCTGCCGCTGTCGCGCTGCCTAGCCTCGTCTCGCCGGAGAAGCCGTCGCCGCCGCCGGTCTTTTTCTCCGAACCGGTATAAAACCGATAAAACCCGTCCGTTTTTTTTAAGTTTGGTTTTATTTTTATTAGATCAGTTTATTATTTAGGTTATGTTATTTAGAGAACGTTCGCCCTATTCGTTTTTTTAATAGAAGGATTCGCTCGTTAGTTTCTGTTAGTGAACGTTCATTCGTTAGATTTTTCTTTTTAGTTTAATTTTTTCGGCCAAGGACCTATCCGTAATTATTTTCATCACATATTAGTCCCTAATCTTCAAACCCTCACTACTTTTTGCTCGTTAATCCAAATCCGGTGAAACCAATGCCAAAATCTTCGTCTTGTTCCCTCTGTCCAGATAAACAACTTGAACATGATTTTGAAAATTTTAAATTTGGTTTCAAGAATATTTGAATTTGAACTTATTTTGATTGTAGTTTGAGTTTCATAACTCTGATTCGAGTGATTCTTTTTGCAAATCGAAGCTCTTCACTTGAACTTTCTGTTTAGATCTTTTCTTTTGGTTTTACCTTTTGCATCATATGCTTGAGTGATTATGTATGCTATTTTTTGTTCATGATAGAGTTCTCGGAGTGCGAAGCTTGCTACTACGAATCTCTAGGGTTTTCCGATCATCAGCAAGGTAAGTAACACTTTGATCATACCCTTTTATTTACCCAATTTTTATGCATTAGTTTCAAATCCTCAAACATTGCGTGAGTATGATTTTGATAACATGTGGGTGTTGGGAAGTAGTTGATGAGGTAGGAACCTATTATCTTATACCAAACCCCGGGTATTATTACGTTATTCTTGCACTATTTTGTTATGCTCGTAGATGTGGATTGGTATGTGAGATTCATGAAAGATGTGAGAATTAATTATAACTAAGGGAAACTTAAGGTGGCTACTTTAATACACATCCGGGTGGATTGGTTGTGGGCACCTGGGGAATCCAGTGTTGTCCTCGGAGATCCCGGGGTACCCGTGTGATCCTCCTATGGAATGCCACCCAGGCTCAAAGGGATCATAAGATTATTCATGCTAGAAACTTCCGTGTGCAGCCACAAGCCATTATGGGCTCTAGCATAGTTGAGTAAGTTGCGGGAATCCTTTCCATGATGGGCTAGCAGATGTAGGGGAATTGTAGGTGTACCGGCCTATCTATCGGTTAAGGTGAACTCTTCGGAAAGACCTTGTCTCGGTCATCCGTTTCTCAAACATCTTGCAATGCGAGAAATACAACGGACGAGATCGAGTCTTGTGGGGAAAAGTGCGCAAACCTCTGTAGAGTGTATAAACTAATCATGGTTAGCCGTGTCCCCAGTTATGGACATCTTGAGTATCTGGTATTTGAATTATTGTGTTGATCTCATCACTTTACTTAATGAATTTGTTTGGTTATTAATTTTAATTTGGGATTGAGTTGGGGGTACCTTCTCAATAATGTCATCAAACTTTGTAGTTAAATAAAATATATTCCTTTGTTGTAGGGAAAAATTAGCTTTATGCAAATGATAACCATAGAGCCTCCACCAGCCAAATATGCATGTAGTGATAGCTGTTATTTGTTCATTGCTCTATAGTGTTATCTTGCGAGCAAATTCCATGTGCTGACCTACACGTCTGCAACGTATCATCTTGCAAAGTTTTCAGACGAAGAGTAAGGTGAGATAGGTCGTTGTCGTGCACTCAGTTTTGCCGTGGAGTTGGATGGACTCATTTATCTTTGAAGCTTCCGTAGTTATCTTATTTAGATGGCCTTCAGCCATATTATTGTAATACATACTCTTTTTGAGACACTCATTGTAATAAGTGTGTGATTGAACTCTACAATAAATCCTCGAGTACTGTGTGTGTCAGCAATACTTATCCAGGGATGACACTTAAACACAGAGACTACGGTCCATTGGGATCGGGTCGCTATAGCTTAATCTTTTTTGCGGGTAAATGAGAGAGCTTTAGTCATATATAAGCATTCTTAGGACGATCAACCAAGAGACTAGTCATTAGGAAGCGAGGTACCCCGCAAAAAAATAAGAAGGAAGCGAGGTGTTTCATCAAGCCAGCTCTCGGTCACATTCAAAGAGCAGCAAGCACGGTTCGCACAAAGATGCGTCGCAAGGTTTGTTGACCTGTTTACATGCAGAATAACAAAAAAAAGAGAAAATATTACCGAACGCTCCTATTTGTAACAGGATATGAGCTAGAATTAAGTGAGAGTTGTGGCGAGTGTTCCATGCAATCAACTTCCATTATCACATGCGAGAACCCTCAAAGAGAACCAAATGTGTTGAATATTGCTTTATCACATTTTAAAATAAAATAAGAGTGCATACGCTCCCCCATCCGGTTCCTAGCAGTAGTACATACCTCTATAGTAGTTGTACCAGTACTAGTAAACTTTGCGCTTAGCTGTTCTCCTCTTCGGGAAGTCGAACAATAATGGTACTAGTACGGTGTATGCTTCTTGCAATCTGACAATGAATTAACTATTGCACATCCATCGCCTGACCAAGGAAGAGCTTGCATTAGTCAAAAGTTTCTCCCCGTACTGCAAGCCACCGCGCGCAAGCTTCTCCCGTCCAGCAAGCTTCTCATTGTTCAGAAGTTGACAGGACACAACAAAGTAATACTAGTCCATACTGCCTCCTTTCCGATTAATATGGCTTAATTTCAAACGAGTTAAATACATTGTCTGTCACTATATATTTGTAAAAATACGGTCAGTGGACTTCATAATACGCTCATTGCGCTCAATATATACATTTTCTGATATTTATACGGTCACTAGCTCACCCTGGCTGAGTATGTGTGTGCATGCACTTGTAGGTTGAGCACTTGAGTGTGACCGTGTGTGTTCCGTCGTGGCTCGGACGTGCTTGCATTAGGGCGTCGCACGCGTTTTGCGTCCATGTGTACATGTGACTGTTGCATGCATGCACGAGGTTGTAGTCCCTCACATTCACATGTTCATAAGTAAATGCTTTGTCAAAACGTTGCATGCAAGGTTTAATCATTCAATGTTCACGCATGCATTCCCGATATTAATACGTTGGTAAAGACAATTTCTTGAGGAAAATAAGTCCATAAATTGAGTACAAAGGGGACCAATAAGCCAGGACGGAGGGAGTACCAGTAGTGAACCGGAAGGAGGGAGTAGGTACTAGTAGTACTACATAACAATGTGCAGTAACAAAATTCCTCTATGCGCATCCTGTCTACGTGTCATGCAAGAAAATAGAGATAAGTACAAGTGAGACTCGAGAACGGTCATACACGTAGGGGGAGTACGTGTAGGGGCCACTAAGGAGCAGTCAAATCACACAGTAAGTTAGTCGAAAGAAGCAACCATCATTTCACTCTTCAATGACACGTACATAATATAAAATGGTTGATATGGAGAGAAAAATAAAACTACTGTATATACACTAGCAGGAGCCTAAGCTACAAGCCTGCTTGCTTGGGTTGCTCTTTTCACAAGCAGAAAACGATGGTGGCCACACTGCTGGTCATAGATCCGGCCTGATCCCGCCGCTGGGGGAAGGGAATGATGTTGTGCGTAGACGCGGTCGACATCAGCGAGGGAGAAAACCCACTGTCGGTGCATCCAAATTAGGGGTCCCCGCGGTATGGGCTAATGCCGCCTCCCAACCTCCCTTCTAGCTACAGCCCAACGTCCCAGGTACATCTTCCTTTTGGAGTCGTCTTGCTCCACTGCCGCAGCTCCCCACGTATCTCCATCTCCATGTCGATCTTTCTCTACTTCTACTGGCTTCTATTTGTGATGAGTTTATATCTCATGAACTAGTGTCAGTACTATTATTCTAATCACACTTCTTCAATATCTTTGCTATCAGGGATGCTCAGCTCGATTTTAGTGGAACCGCAAAAAAGCATCGTATGATCCGAGGGTGCCAGCCGTCTTTCCTTTGACTGGTTCTACCTAGCCAGGAAATTAAATCTTTTTTAGGGTTTAGGGTTTAGGGTTTAAGTTGTAGTGACCCCATCAGTAGTTTTTATTTTGTACACACTCTCACAACTTTTGTCTTTAGTTATGAAGTAAATATTGGCTATGATCCATGAATCATTGAGATGCATCAGCATGCATGTTAGTTTTCCTTTGTATTTGATGGATTGTTGTAACTAGGAAAGCTTGGAGTAGGAATGAAAATGGAGTGGAAAGTTTCCGTTTTTCCGAAGAAAAAATGGAAACGGAGAGAAACCAATGTTTCGTTTAGTTGGATCGCGCCATCGAGCAAAACCAACGTTTAAATCACGTCTGTCGCGTTCGTGTCTCACCCTCCTCCATGGCTCCACCCCACACGGTCGCTCGACATGCCACTCACCGCAAATCGAGTACAGTCGGGATGCTCGACACTACTGGAAGAGATTGACGAGTTGGGGGAGGACAACTAGCTATAGCACGGACTCCCAAGAACTTTTTACATGCATGTTGTGGCCGGCTATTGCGACCTTTGAACATGGAGTAGTCACGTGCATCGGGAAGCGGCATGGGCGACGCTCTCTCGGCCGGCGCGCCGCTTCAATGCCGGCGCCAATGAGAGGTCGCATCCGCTCTGGCCCGGCATGAATGCGGCACTGACCGTTTCGGGCGGGAAGCACGTGTGGGTGATGAAGAGGGTTCGGGTTGGTCAGGAGCGGGCGTGGCAGCATTTCGGACGCCCGCAAACAAGAGATGATGTACGTTAGTATTGCTGTCTTTATAATTAACAACGTAAATAATGTGCCAGTTGGACAAATATGATTGGATATGGAGATGGAGATGGAGATGGAATTTTACGTAAACACGGATATGCATGTCTATGTCTATGTGTGTGTGCACGACGAGTCTCGCGACCTGGAAGCGGGGGCATGTTTTGGATCGAGTTTTCTTTCTTGGCATGTTAAAAAAATTTGTCCACCAATTTTCATTTCTTTTTTCGGGAACACGCGTATTCTATTTAAAACCACTAATATGGAGAGATTTTTTTTACTCCATTGTATATATAGCCTCTTGTTTGGTAGGGTTTCTCGTGTTTCTCTCTCTCACCCTCTCCAGATCAAAACAAGATGATAGTTTCCACTCTATCTCTCTCCTCACCGGTGGTCATAGATCCGGCCGAATCCCGTCCGCTGCGGGAGGTGAGGAGGTTCAGCGTTGACGTTGTCGCCGTCGGCAATGGAGGAAACCGATGCGCACCATCCTCTCAGAGCCGGCGCTGGCACGGACGAAGGTCCTCTACGCCCTTGTTCGCTGCCATCGTGTGGGCTGACCCTGCCCGCCCGCCTAAGCGACATTTCGCACACATGAGGTATAACTTCTTGTGCTGGTCCAGCTCCCCAGGTCGCTGCATGCGGGTTTTCTTCTATGCGACTAATCCCTAGCTCCCCATGTACAGTAGCTAGGGTTCGTCGGCTGGTGCAACATCACCTACTATTATAGAGGAAATGCCACTCGAAAAGTTGTCCTGGTTTAGGCTTGTAGCGACCTGACCTCAGATGGTCAAGTCTCTGTGGTTCAGTGTCATCCCTGGATCGGTAATGCTGACACACACAGTACTCGAAGGATTTATAACAAAGTGGCAATCACACACTTATTACATCGAATGTCTCAAGAGAGAACTTATTACAATAATATGGCTTAAGGCCATCTAATGCGATAACAGCGGAAGGCTTGGAAGATAAAGTGAGTCCATTAACTCCAACGGCATAGCTGAGCTGCACGACAACAACCTAACAAACCTTACTCCTCGTCTGAAAAGTCTGCAACATAATACGTTGCAGCCCGAAAACGGGTCAACACATGGAATATGCTGGCAAAATAACACAGTAGAGCAAGAACAGAATAAAGCTATCACTACATGCATATTTGGCTGGTGGAAAGCTCTATGGTTATAGTTTTTGCGAAAAGCCAATTTTTCCCTACAACAAAGGAATATATTTTAATTTAACTATCATGGTAGTTGATACATCATTGAGAAGGTTCCTCCAACTCAATCCCAATTAAAGTGATTAACAACCCAACAATATTAATTAAGAATGATGGGATACATGTGATAACCCAAATACTATATACTCAAGAATTGTCCATAACCGAGGACACGACTAACCATGATTAGATTATACACTCTGCAGAGGTTTGCGCACTTTTCCCCACAAGACTCGATCACCTCCGTTGGATTTCTCGCACTACAAGGTGTTTTAGAAACGGATGACCGAGACATAGTCTTTCAGAAACATTAACTCTCTACTCTGGACAGACCATACCAAACCTACATCCCACTACCTGCTGATCTGCCTCTTCAAGAGCTTCACGTAACTTACTCAACTATGCTAGAGCCCATAATAGCTTGTGGCTGCACACGGAAGTTTCTAGCATGAATCATCTCAGTTCCCTTTGAGCCTGGGTGGCGGTCCATAGGAAGATCACACGGGTACTCCGGGATTTCCAAAAATACAGGCAACACCGGGTACTCCAGGTGCCTCAATCCACCCAGATGTTAATTTAAGTTGCCACCTTAAGTTTGAACCATTAATTAACAATCTCCCATCTGTCATGGATTTCACTCAAACCCAAACCACGTCTACGAGCATAGCATAGCATGTCAATATAAGCAACGCGTGGAAGTAACTCCCAAGGGTTTGAATGTAACATGGTAATAGGTTCTACCTCAACAACTACTTCCCAACCCACATGTTAATGACATCCTAATCATGCAATGTTTGAGGATTGGAACTAATGCATAAAAACTGGGTGATAAAAGGGATATGATCAAAGTGTTACTTGCCTTGCTGATGGTCTGCAAAACCTAGGGACTCGTAGTAGCATGCTTTGCACTTCAGTTGTTCTATCGCAAACAAACAATAACTTACATAAGCAACAAGCAAAGAAAGCATGGGTAAATCTCAAATAAAAGAGGGTTGACCAGAAGGTTCAACTTAAGAACTCTGGTTCGCAAAAAGAACAAATCAAACAGAGCAACGAAACTCAAACAGCGAAAAAGAGAAGCTTCGTTTACTAATCTGAACCTAGGTCAAATTTTACAGTAGCAAAAACTTATTTGAGTTGGTTAAACAGAAAGAGGGTCTCGAGACGAAGATCTAGGCACTTGAGTCACCTGATTCCGACTAACGAGCGAAAAGATAAACAGAAACTAAGATCGGATCAGAAATCGCGATCAGAGAAATCGCGAAATAAATCCGATAAAAGAAAACTGACGAACGGACTAACGAACGAGCGTTCGTTAGCTGGATCTAACGGGCGAAAACCATTCGTTAAAACGAACATACGGACGAACGTCCGCTAACTAGAGGAACCGAGAAAAACCGGCGAATCTGAAAAAACGGATCTAGGGTTTTCAAAAAAACCGAACGGTTTTTAAAAAAATCCGGCGGGGGAGTCCGGTGGCTACCTCCGGCAAGGGCTCCGGCGGGATGGGTTGCGGGCGGCGGGGTGGCGGCTCGCGGGGGTGGCGGCGGCAGCTGCGGGCGGCGGCGGCTGGCGCGGCCCGGGGTGGCTGGCGTGGCGCGGGGCGGCGGTGGCTGCAGGCGACACGGGCGGCGGTGGTGGCGGTGTGGTGTTGGGGGCGGTATTTAAAGGGGAGGGGCGGTGGCTGCTTGGGGGAGGGGTAAGGCAGCGGCGGCGGCGCGGAGTCCGGCTCGGACTCCAAGTCCGAGCGTCGGCGGGGTGGCGCGCGCAGGAGGCGGCGGCGGCGGCCTGGCTCGGCTGGGCCTTAGGCCCAGTCGGGCAGGATTTTTTTTTAAATAATCGCGCCGAAAAAATCCTAGAAAAAATAAATAAAAATCTAAAAATTCCAAAACAAATTTTCACCGTCTAAATAAAATATTTAGAATGAGATGAACATTTTCTTGGCCCGAAAATGCAATTTTGAAAAACGTGCAATTTTTCTAATGCAAACAAAATTGCAATAAAATCCAAATAAAACAAATATTTGATTTTAATATTTTTCCACCAATATTTCAATTATCTTGGAGAAGTCATATTATCTCCTCTCATATATTTTACTATGAAATATTTTTGGAGAGAAAATAATTAAAACCAAAAATCCTCGTTTCAAAATTTGGTAAAAATCAAATTTGAAAACCGGAAAATCCCCAACTCTCTCCGAGGGTCCTTGAGTTGCTTAGGATTTTGAGGATAGTGAGACGAAATGCAAATAAAATATGATATGCATGGATGACTATGTATAACATTCCAAATCGAAAAATTTGGGATGTTACAAACCTACCCCCCTTAAGATGAATCTCGCCCTCGAGATTCGGGTTGGCTAGAAAATAGGTGGGGGTGGTCTTTGCGAAGATCATCCCCTCGTTCCCAGGTGGCTTCGTCCTCGGTATGGTGGCTCCACTGAACTTTGCAAAACTTGATAACTTTACTACGAGTGACTATGCTGGCAAACTCAAGAATCTTTACTGGCTTTTGCTTGTAGGTCAAATCACTGTCCAACTGAATTGCCTCCAAGGGTATTGTATCTCTTAACGGTATATCAGCCATCTCAGCATGACACTTCTTCAGCTGTGAAACGTGAAACACATCATGAACTCCTGACAATCCCTCGGGTAACTCTAACTTGTAGGCAACTTCTCCCATCTGCTCCAAAACATGATGCGGTCCTACAAATCTCGGGGCTAGTTTCCCCTTAACTCTAAAACGTTTGAGTCCTCGCAAGGGAGATACTCGCAGATATACTCGGTCTCCAATTTCATAGGTTACCTATTTGCGTTTTGAGTCCGCATAACTCTTCTTCCTGGACTGAGCAATCTTCAATCTATCACGAATCAATTTAACCTTCTCCTCAGACTCTTTGATCAAGTCTGGTCCAAACAACTGTCGGTCTCCTACCTCGTCCTACATCAAAGGTGTTCTGCACCTGCGTCCATACAGGGCTTCAAATGGTGCCATTTTCAAACTGGCTTGGTAGCTGTTGTTGTACGAGAACTCTGCGTAAGGCAAATTGTCATCCCAACTAGATCCATAATCTAGCGCACAAGCTCTCAACATGTCCTCCAAAATTTGGTTCACTCTCTTGGTCTGTCCATCTGTCTGTGGGTGAAAAGTTGTACTGAACTCTAACCTTGTTCCCAAAGTCTGATGTAACTGATGCCAGAACTTTGAAGTAAACTGTGTTCCTCTATCTGATACGATGGTTCTCGGAACTCCATGTAGACATACGATCCTGGACATATAAATCTTGGCCAACTTTGCACTGGTATAAGTGGTTTTCACTAGGATAAAGTGAGCCACTTTGGTCAAGCGATCAACTACTACCCATATGGAATCATATCCTGTTTTAGTCCTGGGCAATCTGGTGATAAAATCCATGCCAACTTTATCCCACTTCCATTCAGGTATCGGCATAGGCTGTAATAATCCTGCTGGATTTTGATGTTCTGCCTTCACTCTCTGACATACATCACATATGGCCACATATTCGGCAATATCCTTCTTCATATCGGTCCACTAGAAACGTTCCTTCAAATCCAGATACATCTTGGTGTTTCCTAGGTGTATCGAGTATGGTGAGTCATGAGCCTCTTGAAGTATTAACTTCCTAATCTCCAGGTTATTGGGCACATAAACTTGATCCTCAAACCATAAGGTATCGTGCTCGTCTTCACAAAAACCTTTGGCCTTTCCTTTGCTCATCTTCTCCTTTATCTCGGCAATCTCCTTGTCATCCTTCTGAGCTTCCCGAATCTTGTTCAGCAATGTCGACTGGACTTCCATTGTTGCAACGAATCCTCTAGGAACAATCTCCAATCGAAGTTCCATGATATTCTCTGCTAACTCCTTCGGCAGTCCCTTACCTTCCAGGATATTAGCATAACTCTTCCTGCTCAAAGCGTCTGCTACAACATTGGCCTTTCCTGGGTGATAGTGTAGCTTCATATCATAATCCTTTATAAGATCCAACCATCTCCTCTGTCTAAGGTTCAGTTCCTTCTGGGTGAAGATGTACTTCAAACTCTTATGGTCCGTGTATACATCACATCGGTTTCCAATAAGGTAATGCCTCCAGGTCTTCAATGCATGCACTACGGCTGCTAACTCCAAATCATGTGTGGCATAGTTCAACTCATGAGGTTTTAGTTTTCATGAGGCATATGAAACAACTCTTCCATCCTGCATAAGTACACATCCAAGTCCTAAGCGAGAGGCGTCGCAATACACTTGGAATTCCTTATGTATATCCGGCAGTGTTAGCACTGGTGCTGTAGTCAACCGTTCCTTCAACTCCTGGAAACTTGCCTCGTAATCTTCTATCCATTTAAACTTACTATCCTTCTTTAACAGTCTAGTCATTGGCTTTTCAATCTTGGAAAAGTTCTCAATGAATCTCCAATAGTAACCTGCGATTCCAAGGAAACTGCGGATCTCGCTAACTGAGGTGGGTGCCAACCATTCAGTGACTGACTGAATTTTGCTGGGTTCTACTGCTATACCTTCTCCCGATATAACATGTCCAAGGAATCCGACTTCCTTCAACCAAAACTCGCATTTGCTAAACTTAGCATACAACTGGTGATCCCTGAGTTTCTCGAGAACTAAGCGCAAATGCTCCTTGTGCTCCTCCTCGTTCTTCGAGTATACCATAATATCATCAATAAACACCACAACAAACTTGTCCAAATACTCCATGAACACCTTGTTCATCATGCTCATGAAATAAGCAGGGGCATTAGTCAGTCCAAATGACATGACCGTGTACTCGTATAATCCATAACGCGTCGTGAACGCTGTCTTTGGTATATCCTTCTCACGTATCTTCAACTGATGGTATCTTGACCGCAGATCGATCTTCGAAAACACCTTAGCTCCTTGCAACAGATCAAACAGATCATTGATCATCGGCAGTGGGTACTTGTTCTTAATCGTCACCTCATTCAAGGCTCGATAATCAACAACCATCCTTAGGGATTTATCCTTCTTCTCAACCAAAAGCACAGGGGCTCACCAAGGTGATGAACTTCTTTGAATGTATCCTTTCTCCAATAACTCCTTGATCTGTTTCTTGATTTCCTCCAGATCATTTGCGGGCATCCGATAGGGTCTCTTGGATATTGGTCCTGTTCCCGGCAACAGCTCAATCAAAAACTCAATGTCTCTATCCGGTGGCATGCCTGGTAACTCCTCTGGAAAAACATCTGGATAATCCTTCACTACAGGCACTTCCTCCTGAACAACTCCCGTAAGGGCATTCACTTGGCTCCTTCTAGGTACATGCCTAGACACATACTTAATCCTTTTTCCCTCCAGGGTGGTAAGATAAATCGACTTACTAGCACAGTCAATATTCCCTCCAAATTTTGACATCCATTCCATACCTAATATCACATCCAATCCTTGTGACTCCAAGATAATTAGGTCGGACGGAAAAACATGTGTGCCAATGGTTAAGGGTACCTGGGTGCACCATCGGCTAGCCATGTATTCTACTCTGGGTGAGCTTACTAACAGAGGGTTCCTAAGGGTTTGGGTTGGTAGATTAAACTTATCCACAAATCCCCTTGATAATTATGAATGCGATGCACCAGTATCGAAAATAACAAGAGCGGTAAATGACTTAACCAAAAACTTACCTATTACCGCGTTCGGCTGCTCTTCAACCTCCTCCATGTTAACGTGGTTCACTTGTCCTTTGTTGAATGGATTAGGCTTCTTCCCCGCGCTCCCATTTCCGTTTCCATTATTTCCTTCAGGGCACTCCGTGGCGTAGTGTCCAATCTTCCCACACTTGAACCAAGTAACGTGACTTAGATCTCTTTTGGTGGGTGTGCCTAGATTGGGGCGGTTCTGATTATTGTTGGTTCCGTTCCCATTCCCATTTTTAGAACCATTGTGGTTATGTGATCCTCCTCCAGTGTGGTTGTGACCTCCATGGTTATGAACAAGTCCTCTCGAATTCAGGGTTAGGCGAGGCCTCTGCTGAGCTCCTGAGTTATACTTCCCTTGTCCATATTTTCTCTTGCTGCTCTCAATCTGCTGCTGCTTCCCTTCAATCATAAGAGCCTTATCTACCAACTCCTGGTAGTTGTTGAAGGTTGCTACCATCAACTGCATGCTCATCTCATCATTCAGCCCTTCCATAAACTTCTCCTGCTTCGCGGCATCAGTGGCCACATCATCAGGGGCATAGCGAGATAACTTGCTAAACTCATCCACATACTGAGCCACAGTACGGTTCCCCTGACGTAGGTTGCGGAACTCTCGCTTCTTCATCTGCATAGCTCCAGTTGAGACATGGGCCATGCGGAAAGCTTGCTGAAACTGGTCCCAAGTGACGTTGGCTATGGGGAAAGTGGTTGTGTAATTCTCCCACCATGAGGCTGCAGGTCCATCCAACTGATATGCAGTAAAGCGCACCCTCTCAGCATCCGTGCAACCTGCGGTGGTCAACTCCCTTCCAATATGGCGTAGCCAATCATCAGCAACTATAGGCTCGGTGCTACTGGAAAACACTGGCGGCTGTAACCTTAGAAAACGGACTAGGTGGTTGTTGTTGTTGTTGTTGTTGTTGTTGTTGTTCTTCTTCTTCTTCTTCTTGTTGTTGTTGTTGCCCTGGTTCTGAACTAGCAATTGCATCAAAGTATTCTGCTGCTGGATCAACTGGGTGAGCTCCGGTGGGAAAGCAAAACCGGGGTCACCTCTCAGAGGCATCTGATGGGTTTAGATGGAAGAGATCAGAATAGAAAGGGGTCTAATGAGAAACACTACCCATATGCACATGAGACAAACACAAACATGTCACTCAATCAATCAAGCAAGGGCATATAAACGGTCTAGGACTATCACAAAGTGCTCATCTAATACTAATTACATGGGGAAAAATTCTACTAATATTTGGTGGTCATCTAGAAATTTTGATCGGTGGAAGATTCCATGATGTCTGCTCCATCTTCATCTTCAAAGTCATCATCACTAGGATCGGAATCGGTGTCGTCGATGATGATGTAGTCCTCGGGGCGTATCTCCTTGCTTCTTCTTCTTTGTCTTCTTCCACTGGTGCTGGTCCTCCCATGAATACTCCGATCTCTTCTCCAGTAGTGTCTTGATTTCCTCCTCATATCCATCGCGTGTAAACTTGAGTTCTTCCTCCAGCTCGATGATTCTAGTCTTCGCTTTCCTCAAGTCCATCATGTTCGTGCACATCTGGTTCTCCTGACATCGAATGTGATGGTTTAACTCCTGGATGAAAGCTGCAATGGATCTATCCTTCCTGGTGCTGATTACTTCCCATTGCTCGTCTCAGCGCCCACATATTTGGTAGATAGTGTCCTTAAGCTCCCTATTGTAGACTTCTACAATGCGTCCCATGGTAATGTGGGCTGCCATGCTCTTGCCTAGACTCCAGGTGGGTGCTTCAAAAGAAAACTCTATGGGTTTAGAAGTTGGCGAGAACGTCCTTCCTAGAACTTGTACTTGAACCATCCAGCACTCCTCTTCAGGAAAAGTGGTGTTGTACGTTCCGGTGAAGCTTGGTATTCCAATGTTCAAGTACCTAGTGACTTCCTTCAAGTGGCATCCAAAAGGTGTGTCTTCATCCGGTTGCGCAAACTTGTTCTTCATCTCCGCCATCCAAAAGAGTAGAAAATGGAGAGAAGTCAGAAATGAGAAGAGAAGTGTGACCTAGGGTTTATCTTAGTGGTCGTGTCCTACACTCAGCGTGTGCTCTGATACCATCTTGTAGCGACCCGACCTCAGATGGTCAAGTCTCTGTGCTTCAGTGTCATCCCTGGATCGGTAATGCTGACACACACAGTACTCGAAGGATTTATAACAGAGTGGCAATCACACACTTCTTACATCGAATGTCTCAAGAGAGAACTTATTACAATAATATGGCTTAAGGCCATCTAATGCGATAACAGCGGAAGGCTTGGAAGATAAAGTGAGTCCATTAACTCCAACGACATAGCTGAGCTGCACGACAATGACCTAACGAACCTTACTCCTCGTCTGAAAAGTCTGCAACATAATAAGTTGCAGCCCGAAAATGGGTCAGCACATGGAATATGCTGGAAAAATAACACAGTAGAGCAAGAACAGAATAAAGCTATCACTACATGCATATTTGGCTGGTGGAAAGCTCTATGGTTATAGTTTTTGCGAAAAGCCAATTTTTCCCTACAACAAAGGAATAGATTTTAATTTAACTATCATGGTAGTTGATACATCATTGAGAAGGTTCCTCCAACTCAATCCCAATTAAAGTGATTAACAACCCAACAATATTATTAAGAATGATGGGATACATGTGATAACCCAAATACTAGATACTCAAGAATTGTCCATAACCGGGGACACGGCTAACCATGATTAGATTATACACTCTGCAGAGGTTTGCGCACTTTTCCCCACAAGACTCGATCACCTCCGTTGGATTTCTCGCACTACAAGGTGTTTTAGAAACGGATGACCGAGACATAGTCTTTCAGAAACATTAACTCTCTACTCTGGACAGACCATACCAAACCTACATCCCACTACCTGCTGATCTGCCTCTTCAAGAGCTTCACGTAACTTACTCAACTATGCTAGAGCCCATAATAGCTTGTGGCTGCACACGGAAGGTTTCTAGCATGAATCATCTCAGTTCCCTTTGAGCCTGGGTGGCGGTCCATAGGAAGATCACACGGGTACTCCGGGATTTCCAAAAATACAGGCAACACCGGGTACTCCAGGTGCCTCAATCCACCCAGATGTTAATTTAAGTTGCCACCTTAAGTTTGAACCATTAATTAACAATCTCCCATCTATCATGGATTTCACTCAAACCCAAACCACGTCTACGAGCATAGCATAGCATGGCAATATAAGCAACGCGTGGAAGTAACTCCCAAGGGTTTGACTGTAACATGGTAATAGGTTCTACCTCAACAACTACTTCCCAACCCACATGTTAATGACATCCTAATCATGCAATGTTTGAGGATTGGAACTAATGCATAAAAACTGGGTGATAAAAGGGATATGATCAAAGTGTTACTTGCCTTGCTGACGGTCTGCAAAACCTAGGGACTCGTAGTAGCATGCTTCGCACTCCGGGTGTTCTATCACAAACAAACAATAACTTACATAAGCAACAAGCAAAGAAAGCACGGTTAAATCTCAAATAAAAGAGTGCTGACTAGAAGGTTCAACTAAATAACTCCGGTTCGCAAAAAGAATCAAATCAAACAGAGCAACGAAACTCAAACGGCGAAAAAGAGAAGCTTCGTTTACTAATCTGAACCCAGGTCAAATTTTACAGTAGCAAAAACTTATTTGAGTTGGTTAAATAGAAAGAGGGTCTTGAGACGAAGATCTAGGCGCTTGAATCGCCTGATTCCGACTAACAAGCGAAAAGATAAACAGAAACTAAGATTGGATCAGAAATCACGATCCGAGAAATCACGGAATAAATCCGATAAAAGAAAACTGACAAACGGACTAACGAACGAGCGTTCGTTAGCTGGATCTAACGGGCGAAAACCGTTCTTTAAAACAAACGTAAGGACGAACGTCCGCTAACTAGAGGAACCGAGAAAAACCGACGAATCCGAAAGAAACGGATCTAGGGTTTTCTAAAAAACCGAATGGTTTTTTAAAAAACCTGGTGGCGGAGTCCGGTGGCTACCTCCGGCGAGGGCTCCGGCGGGGCGGGTTGCGGGCGGCGGGGCGGCGGCTCGCAGGGGCGGCGGCGGCGGCAGCTATGGGTGGCGGTGGCTGGCGCGGCACGGCGGTGGCTGCAGGTGGCGCGGGCGGTGCTGGTGGCGGTGTGGTGTTGGGGGGCGGTATTTAAAGGGGAGGGGGGCGGCGGCTGCTTGGGGGAGGGGGCAAGGCAACAGCGGCAGCAGGGCGGCGCGTGCAGGAGGCGGCGGCGGTAGCCTGCCTCGGCTGGGCCTTAGGCCCAGTCGGGCACGGATTTTTTTAAGTAATTCCGCCAAAAAAAATCCTTGAAAAAATAAATAAAAATCTAAAAATGCCAAAACAAATTTTCACCGTCTAAATAAAATATTTAGAACGAGATGAACATTTTCTTTGCCCTAAAATGCAATTTTGAAAAACGTGCAATTTTTGTAATGCAAACAAAATTGCAATAAAATCCAAATAAAACAAATATTTGATTTTAATATTTTTCCTCCAATATTTCAATTATCTTGTAGAAGTCATATTATCTCCTCTCATATATTTTAGTATGAAATATTTTTGGAGAGAAAATAATTAAAACCAAAAATCCTCGTTTCAAAATTTGGTAAAAATCAAATTTGAAAACCGGAAAATCCCCAACTCTCTCCGAGGGTCCTTGAGTTGCTTAGGATTTTGAGGATGGTGGGACGAAATGCAAATAAAATATGATATGCATGGATGACTATGTATAACATTCCAAATCGAAAAATTTGGGATGTTACAAGGCTGGTCATAGTGGGGAGTAACTTAGACTAGTGTCATGACACTAGTCTATGTTACTACCTTCATAAGGCTGGTGGTAATGGGGAGTATCATATAATAGTATCATGCATATGATACTAGTATATGATACTACCTCTGTAATGCATAGTATCATAAGTTAGTATCTTAGGTTGCCTTATTAATTGCCATGTGATACGTCCATTTTGCATCATGTTTTCTTACTGTTATTTATAATGTTTTTATCCATAATAATGTTTTTTGGAGTAATTCCAATGCCTTTTCTCTCATAATTTGCAAGGAACACACCAAGAGGGGGAATTCCGGCAGCTGGAAATCTGGACCTGGAAAAGCTATGTTAGGCCACATATTTTGCACAACTGCAAATGAGCTGAAACTTCACCAGGATTTTGAAGGAAATGTGCCCTAGAGGCAATAATAAAGTTGTTATTTATATTTCCTTATATCATGATAAATGTTTATTATTCATGCAAGAATTGTATTAACCGGAAACTTAGTACATGTGTGAATACAAAGACAAACAGAGTGTCCCTAGTATGCATCTACTTGACTAGCTCATTAATCAAAGATGGTTAAGTTTCCTAGCCATGGATATGTGTTGTCATTGGATGAACGGGATCACATAATTAGAGAATGATGTGATGGACTAGACCCATCCGTTAGCTTAGCACTATGATCGTTTAGTTTATTGCTATTGCTTTCTTCATGACTTATGCATGTTCCTATGACTATGAGATTATGCAACTCCCGAATACCAGAGGAACACTTAGTGTGCTATCAAACGTCACAACGTAACTGAGTGATTATAAAGATGCTCTATAGGTGTCTCCGATGGTGTTTGTTGAGTTGGCATAGATCGAGATTAGGATTTATCACTCCGATTGTCGGAGAGGTATCTCTGGGCCCTCTCGGTAATGCACATCACTATAAGCCTTGCAAGCAATGTGACTAATGAATTAGTTGCGGCATGATGCATTACAGAACGAGTAAAGAGACCTGCCGGTGACGAGATTGAACTAGGTATGATGATATCGATGATCGAATCTCGGGCAAGTAACATACCGATGAGAAAGGGAACAATGTATGTTGTTATGTGGTTTGACCGATAAAGATCTTCGTAGAATATGTAGGAGCCAATATGAGCATCCAGGTTACGCTATTGTTTATTGACCAGAGATATGTCTCGATCATGTCTACATAGTTCTTGAACCCGTAGGGTCCGCACACTTAACGTTCGATGACGATTTGTATTATGAGTTATGTGATTTGATGACCGAAGTTTGTTCGGAGTCCAGGATGAGATCACGGACATGACGAGGAGTCTCGAAATGGTCGAGAGGTAAAGATTCATATAGGAAGGCTATATTCGGACATCGGAAAGGTTCTGAGTGATTCGGGTATTTTTCGCAGAACCGGGGAGTTACGAGAATTCACTGCGGGAAGTATTGGGCCTTATTGGGCTTTAGTGGAAAGGGGAGAAAGGCCACAAGGGGAGGCAGCGTGCCCCCCATGGGCTAGTCCGAATTGGACTAGGAGGGGGCGGTGCCCCCCTCTTTCCTTCTCCCTCTCCCTCTCCTTCCTTCTCCTACTTGGACTAGGAAAGGGGGAAACCTACTCCTACTAGGAGTAGGAATCCCCCCTTTCGGCGCGCCCCTTGAGGCCGACCCTCCTCCTCCTTCCTTTATATACAGGGGAGGGGGCACCCCATAGACACACAAGTTGATCTTAAGCCGTGTGCGGTGCCCCCCTCCACAGTTTTCTACCTTGGTCATATTGTTGTAGTGCTTAGGCAAAGCCCTGCATCGATAACTTCATCATCACCGTCAACACGCCGTCGTGCTAACACAACTCACCCTCGGCCTCAACTGGATCAAGAGTACGAGGGATGTCACCGAGCTGAACATGTGTAGATCACAGAGGTGTCGTGCGTTGGATCGCGAAGACGTTCGACTACATCAACTGTGTTACTTAACGCTTCCGCTTTCGGTCTACGAGGGTACGTAGGCACACTCTCCCCTCTTGTTGCTATGCATCTCCTAGATAGATCTTGCGTGATCGTAAGAAATTTTTGAAATACTGCGTTCCCCAACAGTGGCATCCGAGCCAGGTCTATGCGTAGATGTTATATGCACGAGTAGAACACAAAGAGTTGTGGGTGATAATAGTCATACTGCTTACCAGCATGTCATACTTTGATTAGGCGGTATTGTTGGATGAAGCGGCCCAAACCGACATTACATGACCGCGTTCATGAGACTGGTTCTACTAACGTGCTTCGCACACAGGTGGCTAGTGGGTGTCTGTTTCTCCAGCTTTAGTTGAATCAACTTTGACTACGCCCGGTCCTTGTTGAAGGTTAAAACAGCATACTTGATGAAAAATCATTGTGGTTTTGATGCGTAGTTAAGAACGGTTCTTGCTAGAAGCCCGTAGCAGCCACGTAAAACTTGCAACAACAAAGTAGAGGACGTCTAACTTGTTTTTGCAGGGCATGTTGTGATGTGATATGGTCAAGACGTGATGAGATATAAATTGTTGTATGAGATTATAATGTTTTTTAAAGTTATCGGCAACTGGCAGGAGCCTTATGGTTGTCTCTTTATTGCATAAGATGCAAGCACCATACAATTGCTTTACTATATCGCTAAGCGATAGCAATAGTTGCAAAATAAACAGTTGGCGAGACGACCATGTGACGACACATTGATAGAGATCAAGATGATGGAGATCATGGTGTCATGCCGGTGACGATGGAGATCATGACGGTACTTTGGAGATGGAGATGAAAGGTACAAGATGATGATGGCCATATCATGTCACATATTTTGATTGCATGTGATGTTTATCTGTTATGCATCTTATTTTACTTAGTATGACGGTAGCATTATGAGATGATCTCACACTAAATTTCAAGGTATAAGTGTTCTCCCTGAGTATGCACCGTTGCTACAGTTCGTCGTGCCGAGACACCACGTGATGATCGGGTGTGATAAGCTCTATGTTCACATACAACGGGTGCAAGCCAGTTTTGCACAAGCAGAATACTTAGGTTAAACTTGACGAGCCTAGCATATGCAGATATGGCCTCGGAACACTGAGACCGAAAGGTCGAGCGTGAATCATATAGTAGATATGATCAACATAGTGATGTTCACCATTGAAAACTACTCCATCTCACGTGATGACCGGACATGGTTTAGTTGATATGGATCATGTGATCACTTAGATGATTAGAGGGATGTCTATCTAAGTGGGCGTTCTTAAGTAATATGATTAATTGAACTTAAATTTATCATGAACTTAGTCCTGATAGTATTTGAATATCTATGTTGTAGATCAATTGCTCGCATATAGCTTCCTCGTTTTATTTATGATATGTTCCTAGAGAAAACTATGTTGAAAGATGTTAGTACCAACGATACGGACTAGCTCCATGATCTAAGGATTATCCTCATTACTGCACAGAAAAATTATGTCCTTGATGCACCGCTAGGTGACGGACCTATTGCAGGAGCAGATGCAGATGTTATGAATGTTTGGCAAGCTCGGTATGATGACTACTTGATAGTTTAGTGCGCCATGCTTTACGACTTAGAACCGGTACTTCAAAGACGTTTTGAATGCCACAGAGCATATTATATGCTCCAAGAGCTAAAATTCGTATTTTAGACTCCTGCCCGAGTCGAGAGGTACGAGACCTCTAACAAGTACTTTGCCTACAAGATGGAGGAGAATAGCTCAGCTAGTGAGCATGTGCTCAGAATGTCTGAGTACTACAATCACTTGAATCAAGTGGGAGTTAATCTTCCAGATAAGATAGTGACTGACAGAGTTCTCTAGTCACTATCACCAAGTTACTAGAACTTAGTGATGAACTATAATATGCAAGGGATAACAGATACGATTCCCAAGCTCTTCGCGATGCTGAAATTGGCGAAGGTAGAAATCAAGAAAAAGCATCAAGTGTTGATGGTTGACAAGACCACTAGTTTCAAGTAAAAGGGCAAGGGAAAGAAAGGGAACTTCAAGAAGAATGGCAAGCAAGTTGCCACTCCCGTGAATAAGCCCAAAGCTAGACCTAAGCCTGAAACTGTGTGCTTCTACTTCAAAGGGAATGGTCCCTGGAAGTGGAACTACCCCAAATACTTGGCAGATAAGAAGGATGGCAAAGTGAACCAAAGTATATTTGATATACATGTTATTGATGTGTACTTTACTAGTGTTCATAGTAACCCTAGGGTATTTGATACCGGTTCAGTTGCTAAGATTAGTAACTCGAAACAGGAGTTGCAGAATGAACAGAGACTAGTTAAGGGCAAGGTGACGGTGTGTGTTGGAAATGATTCCAAGGTTGATAAGATCACCATCGCACACTCATTTTACCTTCGGGATTAGCGCTGAACCTAAAATAATTGTTATTTGGTGTCTGCGTTGAGCATGAATATGATTGGATCATGTTTATTGCAATATGGTTATTCATGTAAGTCAAAGAATAGTTGTTGTTCTGTTTACATGAATAAAACTTTCTTTGGTCATACACTTAATATAAATGGTTTTTTGAATCTCGATTGTAGTGATACACATATTCATAATATTGATGACAAAAGATGCAAAGTTGATAATGATAGTGCAACATACTTGTGGCACTGCCGTTTAGGTCATATTGGTGTAAAGCGCATGAAGAAACTCCATGCGGATGGACTTTTGGAATCACTTGATTATGAATCATTTGATGCTTGCGAACCATGACTCATGAGAAAGATGACTAAGACTCCATTTTCCGGAACAACGGAGTGAGCCACTGACTTATTGGAAATAATACATACCGATGTATGCGGTCCGATGAGTGTCGAGGCTCGCGGCGGGTATCGTTATTTTCTGACCTTCATAGATGATTTAAGCAGATATGAGTATATCTACTTAACGAAACACAAGTCTGAAACGTTTGAAAAGTTCGAAGAATTTCAGAGTGAAGTGGAGAATCATCGTAACAAAAAAATAAAGTTTCTACAATCTGATCGCGGAGACAAAATATTTGAATTACGAGTTTGTCCTTCAGTTGAAACAATGTCGAATAGTTTTGCAACTCACGCCACCTGGAACACCACAGCGTAATGGTGTGTCTAAATGTCATAACCATACTTTATTAGATATGGTGCGATCTATGATGTCTCTTACCGATTTACCACTATCATTTTGGGGTTATCCATTAGAGACAGCTGCATTCACGTTAAATAGGGCACCGTCTAAAAATCCGTTGAGATGACACCGTATGAACTGTGGTTTAGCAAGAAACCTAAGCTATCATTTCTTAAAGTTTGGGGTTGCGATGCTGATGTGAAAAAGTTCCAGCCTGATAAGCTCAAACCCAAATCAGAGAAGTGCGTCTTCATAGGATACCCAAAAGAAACTGTTGGGTATACCTTCTATCATAGATCCGAAGGCAAGATCTTTGTTGCTAAAAATGGATCCTTTCTAGAGAAGGAGTTTCTCTCAAAAGAAGTGAGTGGGAGGAAAGTAGAACTTGATGAGGTAATTGTACCTTCTCCCGAATAGGAAAGTAGTTCATCAAATCAGTTCCAGTGATGCCTACACCAATTAGTGAGGAAGTTAATGATCATGATCATGAAACTTCGGATCAAGTTACTACCGAACCTCGTAGGTCAACAAGAGTACATTCCACACCAGGGTGGTACAATAATCCTATTCTGGAGGTCATGTTACTTGACCATGACGAACCTACGAACTATGAGGAAGCGATGATGAGCCCAGATTCCGCAAAATGGCTTGAGGCCATGAAATCTGAGATGGGATCCATGTATAAAGAACAAAGTATGGACTTTGATTGACTTGCCCGATGATCGGCGAGCCATTGAGAATACATGGATCTTCAAGAGGAAGACGGATGCTGATAGTAGTGTTACTATCTACAAAGCTCGAATTGTTGCAAAAGGTTTTCGACAAGTTCAAGGTGTTGACTATGATGAGATTTTCTCACTCGTATCGATGCTTAAAAGTCTATCTGAATCATGTTACTAGTTGTTGCATTTTATGAAATCTGGCAAATGGATATCAAAACTACATTCCTTAATGGATTTATTAAAAAAAGAGTTGTATATGATGCAACCAGAAGGTTTTTTCAATCCTAAAGGTGTTAACAAAGTGTGCAAGCTCCAACGATCCATCTATGAACTGGTGCAAGCATCTCGGAGTTGGAATATACGCTTTGATGAGTTGATCAAAGCATATATTTTTATACAAACTTGCGGTGAAGCCTGTATTTACAACAAAGTGAGTGGGAGCACTACAACCTTTCTGATAAGTATATGTGAATGACATATTGTTGATCGGAAATAATGTAGAATTTTCTGGAAAGCATGAAGGAGAATTTGAAAGGAGTTTTTCAAAGAAAGAATTACCTGTACAACTACTTACATATTGGGCATCAAGATCTATAAAGATAGATCAAGACGTTTGATAAGACTTTCGATGAGTACATACATTGATATGATTTTGAAGGAGTTCAATATGGATCACTCAAAGAAGGAGTTCTTGCCTGAGTTGTAAGGTGTGAAATTAAGTAAATACTCAAAACCCGGCCATGGCAGAAAATAGAAAGAGAATGAAAAGTCATTCCCTATGCCTCAGTCATAGGTTCTATAAAGTATGTTGTGCTATGTACCAAACCTAATGTATACCTTAGCATGATTTTGGCAAGGGAGTAAAATAGTGATCTAGGAGTAGATCACTGGACATCGGTCAAAATTATCCTTAGAGGATTAAGGAAATATTTCTCGGTTATGGAGGTGATAAAAGAGTTCATCGTAAAGAGTTAAGTCGATGCAAGCTTTTTACACCAATCTAGATGACTCTAAGTCTTGATCTGGATACATATTGACAGTGGGAGCAATTAGCTAGAGTATCTCCGTGCAGAGTATTGTAGACATAGAAATTTGCAAAATACATACAAATCTGAATGTTGCAGACCCGTAGACTAAATTTCTCTCACAAGCAAAACATGATCACTCTTTGGGTGTTAATCACATAGCGATGTGAACTAGATTATTGACTCTAGTAAACCCTTTGGGTATTAGTCACATGAAGATATCACATAAAGATGTGAACTATTGGTGTGAAATCACATGACGATGTGAACTAGATTATTGACTCTAGTGCAAGTGGGAGACTGAAGGAAATATGCCCTAGAGGCAATAATAAAGTTGTTATTTATGGTTCCTTATATCATGATAAATGTTTATTATTCATGCTAGAA
The DNA here is from genome assembly GCF_003073215.2 of Triticum urartu. Taxonomy (NCBI): domain Eukaryota; kingdom Viridiplantae; phylum Streptophyta; class Magnoliopsida; order Poales; family Poaceae; genus Triticum; species Triticum urartu. Next base: position 266,152,629 of record NC_053028.1, read on the forward strand.
TTGTATTAACCAGAAACTTAGTACATGTGTGAATACATAGACAAACAAAGTGTCCCTAGTATGCCTCTACTTGACTAGCTAGTTAATCAAAGATGGTTAAGTTTCCTAGCCATGGACATGTGTTGTCATTTGATGAATAGGATCACATCATTATAGAATGATGTGATGGACTAGACCCATCCGTTAGCTTAGCACTATGATCGTTTAGTTTATTGTTATTGCTTTCTTCATGACTTATACATGTTCCTATGACTATGAGATTATGCAACTCCCGAATACCGGAGGAACACTTAGCGTGCTATCAAATGTCACAACGTAACTGGGTGATTATAAAGATGCTCTACAGGTGTCTCCGATGGTGTTTGTTGAGTTGGCATAGATCGAGATTAGGATTTGTCACTCCGATTGTCAGAGAGGTATCTCTGGGCCCTCTCGGTAATGCACATCACTATAAGCCTGGCAAGCAATGTGACTAATGAGTTAGTTGCGGGATGATGCATTATGGAACGAGTAAAGAGACTTGCCGGTGATGAGATTGAACTAGGTATAATGATACCGACGATCGAATCTCGGGCAAGTAACATACTGATGACAAAGGGAACAACGTATGTTGTTATGCGGTTTGACCGATAAAGATCTTCGTAGAATATGTAGGAGCCAATATGAGCATATGGGTTCAGCTATTGGTTATTGACCGGAGATATGTCTCGGTCATGTCTACATAGTTCTCGAACCCGTAGGGTCTGCACGCTTAATGTTCGATGATGATTTGTATTATGAGTTATATGATTTGATGACCGAAGTTTGTTTGGAGTCCCGGATGTGATCATGGACATGACGAGGAGTCTTGAAATGGTTGAGAGGTAAAGATTCATATAGGAAGGCTATATTCGGACATCGGAAAGGTTCCGAGTGATTCGGGCATTTTTCAGAGAACCGGGGAGTTATGAGAATAGTATTGGGCCTTATTGGGCTTTAGTGGAAAGTAGAGAAAGGCCAAAAGGGGAGGCAGCGCGCCCCCCATGGGCTGGTCCGAATTGGACTAGGAGGGGGCGGTGCCCCCCTCTTTCCTTCTCCCTCTCCCTCTCCTTCCTTCTTCTCCTACTTGGACTAGGAAAGGGGGAAACCTACTCCTACTAGGAGTAGGAATCCCCCCTTTGGGCGCACCCCTTGAGGCTGGCCCTCCTCCTCCTCCTCCCTTACTTTATATATAGGGAGGGGGCACCCCATAGACACACAAGTTGATCTTTAGCCGTGTGTGGTGCCCTCCTCCACAGTTTTCCACCTTGGTCATATTTTTGTACTGTTTAGGTGAAGCCCTGCATCGGTAACTTCATCATCACCGTCAACACGTCGTCGTGCTGGCGCAACTCACCCTCGGCCTCAACTGGATCAAGAGTACGAGGGATATCACCGAGCTGAACGTGTGCAGATCACGGAGGTGTCATGCGTTCGGTACTTGATCGGTTGGATCGCGAAGACGTTCGACTACATCAACCGCGTTACTTAACGCTTCCGCTTTCGGTCTACAAGGGTACGTAGACACGCTCTCCCCTCTCCTTGCTATGCATCTCCTAGATAGATCATGCGTGATCGTAGGAATTTTTTTAAAATATTGCGTTCCCCAATAGATTTTTATGGAATATATAAGAATTACTGGAGCCAATAATCACCAGAGGGGGGCCACCAGGTGGGCACAACCCACATGGGCGCGCCAGCCCCCCCCCCCTAGGCGCTCCCTGGTGGGTTGTGGCCTCCTCGGACCACCTCCGGTGCCCATCTTCTGGTATATAAGTCATTTTGACCTAGAAAAAATAAGAGTGGGACTTTGGGGATGAAGCGCCACCGTCTCGAGGCGGAACTTGGGCAGGAGCACATTTGCCCTCCGGAAGAGTGATTCCACCGGGGGAACTTCCCTCCCAGAGGGGGAAATCATCGTCATCATTATCACCAACAACTCTACCATCTTAGGGAGGGCAATCTCCATCAACATCTTAAACATCACCATCTCCTCTCAAACCCTAGTTCATCTCTTGTGTTCAATCTTGTTACCGGAACTATATATTGGTACTTGTGGGTGACTAGTAGTATTGATTACATCTTGTAGTTGATTACTATATCGTTTATTTGGTGGAAGATTATATATTCAGATCCATTATGCTATTTAATACTCCTCTGATCATGTATATGTTTATCATTTGTAAGTAGTTACTTTTGTTCTTGAGGTCACAGGAGAAATCATGTTGCAAGTAATCATGTGAACTTGATATGTGAACTTGATATGTTGATAGTATGTATGTTGTTATTCCCTTAGTGGTGTCATGTGAACGTAGACTACATGACACTTCACCATATTTGGGACTAAGGGAATGCATTGTGGAGTAGCAATTAGATGGTGGGTTGCGAGAGTGACAAAAGCTTAAACCACAGTTTATGCGCTATTTCTTAAGGGGCCGATTGGATCCAAAAGTTTAATGATATGGTTAGAATTTATTATTAATACTTTTCTCGTAGTTGCGGATTCTTGCAGGAGGTTTAATAATAAGTAGGAGGTTTGTTCAAGAAAGGACAACACCTAAGCACGGGTCCGCCCACATATCAAATTATCAAAGTAGCAAACACAAATCAAACCAACATGATGAAAGTGACTAGATGAAATTCCCGTGTACCCTCAAGAATGCTTTGCTTATCATAAGAGACCATTTTGGCATGTCCTTTGACTCAAAAGGATTGGGATACCTTGCTGCACTTTTGTTACTATTATTATTACTTGCTCGTTACAAATTATCTTTCTATCAAACTACTCGCTACTTACAATTTCAGCACTTGCAGACAATACCTTACCGGAAACTACTTGTCATTTCCTTCTGCTCCTCGTTGGGTTCGACACTCTTACTTAACGAAAAGAGCTACAATTGATCCCCTATACTTGTGGGTCATCAACTCTATATTCTGGCGCCGTTTCCAGGGAGTGAAGTGCCTTTGGTAAGTGGAATTTGGTAAGGGAACATTTATATAGTGTGCTGAAATTTATTGTCACTTATTACTATAGAAAACAATCCTTTGAGGAGTTTGTTTGGGGAATCTTCACCTTGCCTGGAACCACAATTGGCCACCCCTCAACCTACTGCACCTACTGAAAATATTGAATATGAAATTCATTCGGTTATGATAGAACAACTGCTAGCTAATCCTTATGCAGGAGATGGAACCGAACATCCTGATGTGCACTTGATATATGTGGAACAAGTTTGTGGATTGTTTAAGCTTGCAGGTTTAGCCAGGGATGAAGTGATGAAAAAGGTTTTCCCTTTATCTTTGAAGGGAAAAGCATTGGCATGGTATAGGCTATGTGATAATATTGGATCATGGAATTAGAATCGTTTGAAATTGGAGTTCCACCAAAAAAATTATCCTATGTACCTAGTTCATCATGATCGGAATTATATATATAATTTTTGGCCTCAAAAGTATCGCTCTAGCTTGGGGGAGGCTTAAGTCAATGTTATATTCATGCCCCAATCATGAGCTCTCAAGATAAATTATTATCCAGAAGTTTTATGCTCGGCTTTCTCGTAATGATCAAACCATGCTTGATACTTCTTGTGCTGGTTCATTTACGAAGAGGACTATTGAATTCTGGTTGGATCTTTTGGAAAGAACTAAACACAGCTCTAAAGATTTGGAACTCAACGAAGGTAAAGAGTCAGGTATTAAACTTAAGTATGATTGTGTTTAATCTTTTATGGATACCGATGCTTTCAAAAGTTTAGCACTAAATATGGACTTGACTCTGAGATAGTAGCCTCCTTTTATGAATCATTTGCTACTCATGTTGAACTCCCTAAGGAGAAGTTGTTTAAATATCACCTACCTATTAAAGAAGAAATTAAAGAACCAATACCAGTTAAAGAAGAAACTATACTTTATAATGTTGATCCAGTTGTTCCTTCTGCTTATATTGAGAAACCACCTTTCCCTGTTAGGATTAAGGAACATGCTAAAGTTTCAACTGTGGTTAACAAAAGCTATATTAGAACACTTAAACCTGATGAACAAATTAAAGTTGAACCTAGTATTGCTATGGTTAAAGATCACCTGGAAGAAGATATGGATGGTCATGTTATTTACTTATGTGAAGAAGGTTCTAGAATTGCTAAACCTGATAAAAGAGATAAACATAGACCTCTAGTTGGCATGCCTGTTATTTCAGTTAAAATAGGAGATCACTTTTATCATGGTTTATGTGACATGGGTGCTGGTGTGAGTGCTATTCCTTACACTTTATGAAGAAATCATGAAAGACATAGCACCTGCTGAAATAAGAGAAATAGATGTTACTATTAAACTTGCTAATAGAGACACCATATCACCAATTGGGATTATTAGAGATGTTGAAGTCTTGTCTGGGAAAATAAAATACCCTATTGATTTTCTTGTACTTGGTTCCCTACAAGATGACTTTTGTCCCATTATCTTTGGTAGACCTTTCTTGAATATAGTTAATTCTAAGATAGATTGTAAGAAACAAACTGTTGGTGTTAGCTTTGGTGATGAGTCTCATGAGTTTAATTTTTCCAAGTTTAGTAGAAATCATCATGAAAAAGAATTTCCTAGTAAGGATGAATTAATTGGTCTTGCTTCTATTGCTATTCCACCTACTGATCCTTTAGAACAATATTTTCCAGACCATGAAAATGATTTACATATGCATGAAAGAAATGCAATAGATAAGGTTTTCTTTGAACAACGTCCTCTGCTTAAACACAATTTGCCTATTGAAACTCTAGGAGGTCCTCCTCCACCTAAAGGTGATCCTGTGTTTGAATTAAAACAATTTCCAGACACTTTGAAATATTCTTATCTCGATGAAAAGAAGATATATCATGTTATTATTAGTGTTAATATTTCAGAACATGAAGAAGAAAGATTATTGAAAGTTCTAAGGAAGCACCGGGCTACTATTGGATATACTCTTAATGATTTAAAGGGCATTATCCCCACTCTATGTCAGCACAAAATTAATATGGAACCTGATGCTAAACCCATTGTTGATCACCAACGTCGGTTGAATCCAAAAATGAAGGAAGTGGTAAGAACAGAAATCTTAAAACTTCTGGAAGCAGGTATAATCTATCCTATAGATGATAGTAGATGGGTAAGTCCTGTTCATTGTGTCCCTAAGAAAGGAGGTATTACTGTTGTTCCTAATGATAAGAATGAACTTATTCCATAAAGAATTATTACAGGCTATAGAATGGTATTTGATAAGAGAAAATTAAACAAAGCAACTAGAAAAGATCATTACGCCTTGCCTTTTATTGATCAAATGCTTGAAAGATTATCTAGGCACACACACTTTTGCTTCCTAGATGGATACTCTGGCTTTTCACAAATACCTGTTTCTCAACCTGATCAAGAAAAGACTACTTTTACTTGCCCCTTTGGAACTTATGGTTATAGACATATGCCTTTTGGTTTATGTAATGCACCTGCTACCTTTCAAAGATGTATGACTGCTATATTCTCTGGCTTTTGTGAAAAGATTGTTGAGGTTTTCATGGATGGCTTTTCTGTTTATTGGAAGTCCTTTGATGATTGTTTAAGCAACCTTGAGCGAGTTTTGCAGAGATGTGAAAAAAAATCTTATCTTGAATTGGGAGAAGTGCCACTTTATGGTTAATGAAGGCATTGTCTTGGGTCATAAAAATTACTAAAAGAGGGATTGAAGTGGACCAAGCTAAGGTTGATGCAATTGAGAAAATGCCATGTCCTAAGGACATCAAAGGTATTAGTAGTTTCCTAGATCATGCTGGTTTCTATAGGAGATTTATCAAAGACTTATCTAAAATCTCTAGGCCTCTTACTAATATTTTGCAAAAGGATATTCCTTTTGTTTTTGATGATGATTGTTTAGAAGCCTTTGAAACACTCAAGAAAGCCTTAATATCTGCACCTATTGTCCAACCACCTGATTGGAACTTGCCTTTTGAAATTATGTGTGATGCTAGTGATTATGTTGTTGGTGTTGTTCTACGACAAAGAGTTGATAAGAAACCTAATGTTATTCATTATGCTAGTAAAACTCTAGACAGTGCTCAAAGAAATTATGCTACTACTGAAAAAGAATTCTTAGCAGTGGTGTTTGCTTGTGATAAATTTAGGTCTTATATTGTTGATTCCAAAGTAACTGTTCACACAGACCATGCCGCTATTAAATATCTTATGGAAAAGAAATATGCTAAACCTAGACTTATTCATTGGGTTCTCTTGTTACAAGAATTTGATTTACATATCATTGATAGAAAAGGAGCTGAGAACCCCGTAGCTGGTAATTTGTCTAGGCTTGAAAATGTGCTTGATGACCCACTACCTATTGATGATAGTTTTCCTGATGAGCAGTTAGCTGCAATAAATGTTGCTAATAGTACTCCTTGGTATGCTAAATATGGTAATTACATTGTTGCTAAATATTTACCACCTAGCTTTACTTACCAGCAAAAGAAAAAATGTTCTATGATTTAAGACATTACTTTTGGGATGACCCACATCTTTATAAAGAAGGAGTAGATGGTATTATTAGACATTGTGTACCTTAGCATGAATAGGGAAAAATCCTACGGAATGTCACTCTAAGGATTATGGAGGGTATCATGCTGGAGATAGAACTGCTCACAAGGTATTGCAATCTTGATTTTATTGGCCTACTCTCTCCAAGGATGCTCATAAGTTTGTCTCTTCTTGTGATGAATGTCAAAGAATAGGTAATATCGGTAAGCGTCAAGAAATGCCTATGAATTATTCACTTGTTGTTGAACCATTTGATGTTTGGGGATTTGATTACATGGGACCTTTTCCTTCCTCTAATGGCTATACACATATTTTGGTTGTTGTTGATTATGTTACTAAATGGGTAGAACCCATTCCAACCAGTAGTGTTGATCACAACACCTCTATTAAAATGCTTAAGGAAGTTATTTTCCCAAGGTTTGGAGTCCCTAGATATTTAATGACTGATGGTGGTTCACACTTTATTCATGGTGCTTTTCGTTAGATGCTTGCTAAGTATGATGTTAACCATAGAATTGCATCACCCTATCATCCTCAGTCTAGTGGTCAAGTTGAACTTAGCAATAGAGAAATAAAATTAATTTTGCAAAAGACTGTCAATAGGTCCAGGAATAATTGGTCTAAGAAATTAGATGATGCACTTTGGGCTTATAGAACAACATATAAAAATGCTATGGGTATGTCTCCTTATAAAATGGTTTATGGAAAAGCTTGTCATTTGCCTCTTGAGTTAGAACACAAAGCATATTGGGCAGTTAAAGAACTCAATTATGATTTCAAACTTGCTGGTGAAAAGAGGTTATTTGATATAAGCTCCTTAGATGAATGGAGAACCCAAGCTTATGAGAATGCAAAGTTATTCAAAGAAAAAGTTAAAAGATGGCATGACAAAAGAATTCAAAGTTTAAAGTTGGAGAATATGTTCTTTTGTATAACTCTCATTTTAGATTTTTTTTTTGCAGGAAAGCTCCTCTCGAAATGGGAAGGCCCGTACATCATCGAGGAGGTTTACCGGTCTGGAGCCATCAAAATAAATAACTCCGAAGATACTAACCCGAAGGTTGTCAATGGGCAACGAATAAAGCATTATATCTCAGGTACGCCTATCAATGTTGAAAGTAATATTATCCAAACTTTGACACCAGAAGAACACATAAAAGAGTCGTTCCGGAACACTCCAGAATCGTGAAAATAAAGAGGTACGTGATACGGTAAGTAAACGGACTCCGAAAAATCCGCAAAAATATTTTTTATCAGTTTTGGAATATTTTAAAATTTTGGAAATAAAGAAACTTCCAGGAAGTGTCCCCTGGTGGGCACAAGACACCAAGGCGCGCCAGGCTTGCCTGGCGTGCCCAGGTGTGTTGTGCCCACCTAGGACACCTCCCGTACTTCTTTTTTCTACCATATTCTTGTCCTCCAAGATAAAAAATTCTATATATACTTCCTGAACTTGTTGATCACCGTATCACGGAGAAATCCTTTGTTCTCTTTTCTTGCTATTTTCTGACAGATTCAACTAGACCAACATCATGTCTTCCTCACCCTTCAACAATGGATAAGGAGACATAAGGTTGGTCCAGGAAGATCTAAGGAGGGATGAAGCTGAAGAGGTCGCCATGGAGGAAGAGGAGGAAGGTCCCTTTGGGATTCACCCTCTGGCCTTTGAGAGGGGTACACTGGCTGGCATCTCTACTCATCCTGACCCTCATGTAGCCATGGGATCACCGAACAATCAAGTGAGCCTAGAAGTGCAGGAAGAGCTCCCACTGAGGAGGCCCTTACACAGGTTACATCATAATGATTTTCATAATTTGATTCACAATTATGGGTTCGAGAATACTCCTCGTAGGCACATGCCGTCCAACTGGGACATATCCCGACCAAGAGAAAACAAGGCAGGAACAACACCTTGGGGCCCTGAGAATAAACACATAATGGCTGAGGTGAAGTAAAACAGTGAATTAATTCATCAAGCCTGTCGGGAGATTCAAGGTTTGAGGGATATACTCATGGTTATATTGGAGAATACTTCTTCATCACCACCATCATCTTCTTCACCACCAAAAGAAAATTGAGTATCGGGTATGGGCACTCCCCTTGGCTTCCGCCAAGCTAGGGGGAGGTGCCCCGATATCGTATCATCCCACTATCTTTTTGCTTTTAATTATTTTAGTTTGATCATTTGCTTTTAGATGAAATAAAGTTTAGTTCGATCCTTTCTTCTTTGAGAGTTTGCTTAGTGATCTATCCTTATAATCGTTTGCAAGTTATATAATAAAGTTAGTTAGACTTTTTGCTTTCTTTAATTTCATGTTGCAAATAAAGAAAAGAAACAAAGAAAGAAAAAGAGAAACGAAATAAATCAATAAGATTATATACTAATCCTATGGTAGGTGATGGCACCACATAAGGAAAAGTATAAGTAGAAAATTTTATTAGAGATTGACAAACATAACATTAGTCAATGATGCAACTCATGAAAGAATTAATAAGGGAAGGGAAGATTCACATATAGATATAGTATCCTAGAAATCTTTTGTGATTGTGAGCCCTCATCAAAATATTATATGCCAAAATTGTTGACGCTGGACAAGGAAGACAACTTAATGGTTTATGTTTGTTTATATTCACATAGAAGTCATATGTCATAGATCCTTTAACATGTGGTGCTTGCCCCTATCTTTGCTATCCAAAAATTCTGTACTAAGTAGAGATACTACTTGTGCATCCAAAAACCCTTAAACCCAAATCTTTTTCAAGTGTCCACCATACCTACCTAGGGCTTGAGCAAGATCCCTCAAGTAGGTTGTCATCGATGCAAAAAGGCAATAAAAAGTGCTCCTGAAAGTGTCAGATCATTTAGTGTAAGAGAAAATTGAGCGTTGTACGAACTTGGATGACAAAGAATAAAAGTGACAGAACACATAATAAAGGTTGTCATCTTAAGGGGCAATACAACGTGACGTTCTCTTGCACTAAGGGATTGAGCATACAAACTAATAAGCGCATGGCAACCTCTGCTTCCCTCTGCGAAGGGCCTATCTTTTACTTTTATGCAAACAGTCAAAGTTTTTCTCTCTATTCCTTTTATTTTTCTCCTTTGGCAAGCATCATGTGGTGAGGAAAGATCTAGGCACATATATCCAGTTGAATATAGATAGCATGAGTTATTATTGTTGACATCACCCTTGAGGTGAGTATGTTGGGAGGCGAAACTATAAGCCCCTATCTTTCTATGTGTCTGGTTGAAACGTTTTGCTCATGGGTACGAGGTGAGTGTTAGCAATCATAGAAGACTATATGATGGTTGAGTATGTGGACTTGCCTAAAGGCTCCGACACGTGACCCTTCCTGAAAAGATGATGAATTGTAGTTGCAAAGTTGACTGAGAACATAGTTTGCTGGTTTCTAGTAGAGTTTTTGCTTTATACTTTGATTGTGTGATGAACTATTACTTATTCATGACAAGTATATGATAAAAGTTCTATGATAAAAGTCCTATGTTTAATTTTGTTGCTGTTATAATAATCAACATGGTGCTTCTATGTCCGCATTTTGTTTTTACCGACACCTCTCTCTCAAAGCATGTGGACATGTTTTTTCGATTTCGGTTTTCGCTTGAGGACAAGCGAGCTCTAAGCTTGGGGGAGTTGATACGTCCATTTTGCATCATGTTTTCTTACTGCTATTTATAATATTTTTATCCATAATAATGCTTTTTGGAGTAATTCTAATGCCTTTTCTCTCATAATTTGCAAGGAACACACCAAGAGGGAGAATTCTGGCAGCTGGAAGTCTGGACATGGAAAAGCTATGTGAGGCCACCTATTCTGCGCAACTCCAAATGAGCTGAAACTTCATAGGGATTTTTATGGAATATATAAGAATTACCAGAGCCAATAAACACTAGAGGGGGCCACCAGGTGGGCACAACCCACCTGGGTGCGCTAGGCCCCTCAGGCGTGCCCTGGTGGGTTGTGGACTCCTCGGCCCACCTCCGGTGCTCGTCTTCTAGTATATAAGTCATTTTTACCTAGAAAAAAATAAGAGGGGTGGTACGTCTCCAACGTATCTACTTCTCCAAACACTTTTTCCCTTGTTTTGGACTCTAACTTGCATGATTTGAATGGAACTAACCCGGACTGACGCTGTTTTCAGCAGAACTGCCATGGTGTTATTTTTGTGCAAAAATAAAAGTTCTCGGAATGACCTGAAAATCCATGGAGACACGTTTTGGAATTAATGAAAAATACTGGCAAAAGAATCAGCATCAGGGGGCCCACACCCTGTCCACGAGGGTGCGGGGCGCGCCCCTGCCTCATGGCCCCCTGGGACTCCACCGACCTCAACTCCAACTCCATATATTCACTTTCGAGGAGAAAAAAATCAGGGAGAAGGATTCATCGCGTTTTACGATACGGAGCCGCCGCCAAGCCCTAATCTTCCTCAGGAGGGCTGGTCTGTAGTCCATTCGGGGCTCCGGAGAGGGGAATCCGTCGCCATCATCATCATCAACCATCCTCCATCACCAATTTCATGGTGCTCACCGCCGTGCGTGAGTAATCTCATCGTAGGCTTGCTGGACGGTGATGGGTTGGATGAGATTTACCATGTAATCGAGTTAGTTTTGTTAGGGTTTGATCCCTAGTATCCATTATGTTCTAAGATTGATGTTGCTATGACTTTGCTATGCTTAATGCTTGTCACTAGGGCCCGAGTGCCATGATTTCAGATCTGAACCTATTATGTTTTCACGAATATATGCGAGTTCTTGATCCTATCTTGCAAGTCAATAGTCACCTACTATGTGTTATGATCCGGCAACCCCGAACTGACAAAAATCGGGACCACTCCCGGTGATGACCGTAATTTGAGGAGTTAATGTATTCACTAAGTGTTAATGCTTTGGTCTGGTACTCTATTAAAAGGAGGCCTTAATATCCCTTAGTTTCCAATAGGACCCCACTGCCACGGGAGGGTAGGACAAAATATGGCATGCAAGTTCTTCTCCATAAGCACGTATGACTATATTCGGAATACATGCCTACATTACATTGATGGACTGGAGCTAGTTCTGTGTCACCCTATGTTTTAACTATTGCATCAGGAATCACATCTGACATAATAATCCATCATTGATCCATTGCCTACGAGCTTTTCACATATTGATCTTTGCTTAGTTACTTTTCCATTGCCACTGTTACGTTTGCTACAAAAACTACCACTGTTACTTTTGCCACCGTTACTGTTACTTCCATACTACTTTGCTACTAAATACTTTGCTGCTGATATTAAGTCTTTCAGGTGTGATTTAATTGACAACTCAACTGCTAATACTTCAGAATATTCTTTGGCTCCCCTTGTGTCGAATCAATAAATTTGGGTTGAATACTCTACCCTCGAAAACTGTTGCGATCCCCTATACTTGTGGGTTATCAAGACTATTTTCTGGTGCCGTTGCCGGGGAGCATAGCTCTATTCTTTGAGTCACTTGGGATTTATATTTGTTGATCACTATGAGGAACTTGAAAGATGAAAGAACCAAGATTTTTCCCTCAACTACACGGGGAGGTAAGGGAACTGCCATCTAGCTCTGCACTTGACTGACCTTCTGTTATGAGTAAATTTGTGACACCTACACCTGTTATTCATTCTGATATGTCGCATGTTATTGATGATGCCACTTCTGATATGCATGTTGCTTATGATGAAACTACTTCTATGCTTGATAATACCGTGCCATTAGGTGAATTTCTTGATGAACAACTTGCTAGGGTTAGAGAAAATGAAATTATTGAAACAGATAATATTGATGAAAGTGATGATGAAGATTCTCCCCCTAGATATGAATTGCCTGATGCGCCTGAGGGTTATGTTATGGATGAAGAAACTACTAGAGACCTTTTTGCTTGCAAAGATAGATATGATCTTAAGAAACTGTTAGCTAAGATGAAAGAAAAGTCTTTGAATGCTAGATTGAAATATGACCCTGCTTTTGCTACTTCACCTATCTGTATTTCTGATAAGGATTATGATTTCTCTATCGATCCTGAATTAATTACTTTGGTTGAACCTGATCCTTTTTATGGCTATGAATTTGAAACTATTGTGGCACATATTACTAAATTGAATGATATAGCCACCCTATTCACTCATGAGGAAAAAATTTGTTACTACTATATCCTTAAGTTATCTCCGTTCTCATTAAAGGGTGATGCTAAAACATGGTTTAATTCTCTTGCCCCCGGTTGTGTGCGTAGTCCCCAGGATATGATTTATTACTTCTCTGCTAAATATTTCCCCGCTCATAAGAAACAAGCTGCCTTAAGGGAAATATATAATTTTGTGCAAATTGAAGAAGAGAGTCTCCCACAAGCTTGGGGGAGGATTCTCTGATTACTTAATGCTTTGCCTGATCATCCTCTCAAGAAAAATGAAATACTTTATATCTTTTATAATGGACTAACCGATGCTTCCAGAGACCACCTGGATAGTTGTGCTAGTTGTGTTTTCAGGGAAAGAACTGTTGAGCAAGCTGAATTGCTATTGAATAATATATTGAGTAATGATAATGATTGGACAGTTCCTGCACCAACTCCTAAGCCAACTATGAAGAAAAGGGGTATTCTATTTCTCAGTCCTGAAGATATGCAAGAGGGAAAGAAATCTATGAAAGAAACGGGTATTAAAGCTGAAGATGTGAAGAATTTACCACCTATTGAAGAAATACATGGTATTAATAACCCGACACAGGTAGTAAAGGTAAATTCTCTCTATAGATTTGATGACGGTGATATTCCTCGTAACAAGTGTGTTAGCCAATGCTTGGATGAGTTTGATAATTTTATTGTTAAACAAGAAAGCTTCAATGCTTATGTTGGTAGACAATTGAATCGTAATGCTTATATGGTTGAACACTTGAGTGATTATATGTCTAGATTTAAAGGTGACCTTAAACTTATTAGTAAACATGCTTCTATGGTTACCACTCAGGTAGAACAAGTGCTTAAAGCACAAGATGATTTTCTTAATGAATTAAATAATAAGAAAAATGATAATATTGTTAGAGTTATGACTAGAGGGGGTAAAATGACTCAGGAACCTTTGTATCCTGAGGGCCACCCTAAGAGAGTTGAGCAAGATTCTCAGAGAACTAATGTTGATGCACCTAGTCCTTCTAAGAAGAAGAAAAATAAAAACGATAGGACTTCGCATGCTTCTAGCGAACCTTTTGTTGACACCTGAGAGTCCCAATGATATTTCTATTCTGATGTTGAAACACAATCTGGCAATGAACATGAACCTAGTAATAATGATGATGTTCATGTTGATGCTCAACCTAGCAATAACAATGATGTAGATATTGAACCTGTTGTTGATCTTGATAACCTGCAATCAAAGAACCAACGTTATGATAAGAGAGACTTCATTGCTAGGAAGCACGTTAAAGAAAGAGAACCATGGGTTCAGAAACCCATGCCTTTTCCTCCTAAACCATCCAAGAAAAAGTATGATGAGGATTTTGAGCGCTTTGCTGAAATGATTAGACCTATATTTTTGCGTATGCGTTTGACTGATATGCTTAAACAAATCCTTATGCTAAGTATATGAGAGATATTGTTACAAATAAAAGAAAGATAATAGAAGCTGAAATTTCAACCATGCTTGCCAATTATACTTTTAAAGGTAGAATACCAAAGAAACTAGGAGATCCTGGAGTACCAACTATACCATGCTCCCTTAAAAGAAACTATGTTAAAATTTCTTTACGCGATCTTGGAGCCGGTGTTAGTATTATGCCTCTCTCTTTATATCGTAGACTTGATTTGAATAAGTTGAGACCTACTGAAATATCTTTGCAAATGGCCGATAAATCAACTGCTATACCTGTCGGTATCTGTGAGGATGTGCCTGTCGTGGTTGCAAATGTTACTATTTTAATGGACTTTGTTATTCTTGATATTCCCGAGGACGATTGTATGTCGATTATCCTTGGTAGACCCTTTTTGAATACTGCAGGGGCTGTTATTGATTGCAACAAAGGCAATGTCACTTTTCATGTTAATGATAATGAGCATACGGTACACTTTCCGAGGAAACAACCTCAAGTCCACAGTATCAATTCTATTGGAAAAATTTCAACGATTACTATTGCAGGTTTTGAATTCCCTCTTCCTACTGTCAAGAAGAAATATGATATTCTTATTGTTGGGGACATGCATATCCCCATTGAGGTAACCTAGTGTTATTTGAAAATTCTTCGGTTTCATGTTATTCAGAAAGAGTTTGTTAACAAGACTTGATCAACCTTGTTAGTGGATTCCTTTTGATGAGCACGAGATGGATGAAGTTAGAAAGCACAACTCTCTGTAACCTCCTTTTACTTTCTGTTATTTAGATTAAATAAAGCAAAAATAGTATTTTCTGTCTGTTTTCTGAACTATCCTTGCAATAAAAATACCCCGAAAATAAAAGTTTTCCATATGTCCTGAAAATGAAATATGATTTTTTGTAGAATATTTAAAAATTTCTGGCATTGAGAACACCCCTGGGGAGCGCCCCTGTCTCATGGGACCCATGTGGACCACCTCCACTAACTCCAGCACCCACTCACTTCATCTTCCTCCAGAAAAAATCCTCCCATAGCTCAAACCCGTGCTCTAGCTCATCTTGCTGCCATTTTCGATCTCTTTGCTCAAAGCTCCACTCACAAAACTGTTTTGGGGGATTGTTCTTCGGTATGTGACTCCTCCAATGGTCCAATTAGTTTTTGTTCTAGTGCTTTATTTGTTGCAAATTTTTGCTGCCAAGGTGACCCTGTTGTTGAGCTTGCATGTCAAATTTATATGGTCAAAAGTAGTTTTAATGCATGATATAGCCTCTAGGCACTTGTGGGAGTAGTTGCTATCAATCTTGTTGAGTTTGGTTCACTTTTATTTTGAGTCACTAAAATTTTAGAAATTTTTTAGAGAAAGAAAAATGCATAGGAAAACATACCAGGGTGGTTCCTCAAGGAAGCAAGAACCAAGGCTCGCGATACGTGAGCCGGACGATGAACCACCGAGGGAAGCTCAAGTGCGGCCTTGTGAATGGCTGTCAGAGGAGTTTATGGTCCAGGCAGGCATCAAGGATGAATTTGACGCGTATGTGTGTAATGCTGATCTTGAGGACTTCGTGTAAGACAAGTGCCTACAGTACCACTACCTAACTGATTGCTTTGTGAGGAGGTTTAAATTTACATCCTCGTGCAACTCTCACGCTATTTTATTTGATCTTTATGATAAATCATATACCATGGACCTAGAAGATTTTAATACTAGTTGTAAACTCCCGCAGTGGGGCAATGTTAGTGAACCTCACAAATCTGAATATAAAAACTTTCTTGCTAGTATTACTGTGGGGGAATCTAGGGAAATCACGCAAGCTACCATAGGGAGCATTCATTTCCATTCCATACATTATTTTGCTCTCTTTCTAGGTAGATGCATTAACGGTAAAGATGAGGCTTGTCACATGTGCGTTCCAGATCTTAGTGTCATCAAGAGTGCGGTATTAGGTGATAAGCAATATAACTTAGGGGCCGTTGTTGCACGAAGGTTGCATCTTAACGGTACAAGTGGAGATTTGTTTGGTGGAATTTATGCAACTCGTGTATCCAATTATCTTGGTGTACCCATACATGGAAATGATATGGAGTTGCCTCCTGCTTATCTAGATTATAGTGCTATGGTTCATCATCAGTTTGTTGAGAGGAATAAAAAGTTCCTCCAGTACCGACTAATCTTTGACAGACAGCGCAATGTCCATGTTGCCCTCCCTGCTCCTACTTTCTTTAACTTTTAGGCAAAAAGGAGATTTGTTATAACCAGGGAGGAGGCGAACGAGTATGAGAGGAGGACGGAGGCAACTCGCCTCCAAGCTGCAGCTCTTCAGGTAGTAGCTGCTGCATCTCAGTACAACCCCAGCTACGACTATAGATATCCGCTAGGCCAGCAGTGGCTGTAGACCAACTTAGGCCAAAAAAGCCTAAGCTTGGGGGAGTACGTATTTCTCACCAACATTACATCCATGTTCACACACTCATTCTAGTTATCGGTGCTCATACTTTTTAATTGTACTATCCATGCTAGTTTATTTTATTTTCTATCGGCATTCTGGGAACGGGGGTCCCCAGACTTGCCTGCCTGCGGCCCGCGGCGTGGCTGAGCCGGCAGGTCGTACGGCACATCTTCACCAACAAAGCATCCAAGACCCTCGCGAGGGGCCAAGCCTCGCCAGGCAGACGATGCAAGACCTCCTCTGGAGTGGCCTAGCTAGGAAGGCTCATGAGGAGCGGAGATATCAAGGCAAGGCGAATCTCACGAGGCTCTCGTGACGTGAGCCGTGACGATCGATGCCAGGCAGGCGCCAATGCGCGTAGCATCCTTGTTTCCTCTTTGGTGCAAAGGGGGCAAGCGCAGCTGCGGAGTACCGAGGCCTCAGGCAAAGGTTGCCATTTCGGTGCAACAAGACCAAGACCATGGACTGCAAGACGGAGGTCATCGTGGAGCCCAGAGCAGCGTCACCACCAGAACTTTGTGCAGGCGAAGACTACTTTTGTCAGGATAGCTTGTACTAGTTATCCCCCTTAAAATTAGCCCGCCATTGTTGGCTCCCTTCCCGCTCGATATTTGGGAAGAGGACCAGGGCCTCTATAAATAGGACTAGCCACCACCATAGTAAGGGAGGAGATTGGATCTGAGCTAGAGGAGAGAAAGAGAGACCTCCCCCATATACACAAGCTCACCGAGCTCAAGAACGCCTCAACCTCAGGAGGCCGTTCTTCCCTTGTATGATTCATCATCAGCCCAAGAGGCAATCCACCAACACCACACTGGAGTAGGGTATTACACCACAACGGTGGCCCAAACCAGTATAAATCCCGTGTCTTTCTGTGTTGTGAGTTCGTCGAGTTCATCCGCAAGATCTTAGCGAGCTAGAGCATAGATCGGTTGGAGGGAAAGACTTCGTGCGCACCCCAGTGTTCGAACCTTAAGGGTTTGCCGGAACCCCACATCCAGACATTTGGCACGCCAGGTAGGGGTGTGCCGGAGCTCCTCTCCATCAACCAGCGCCCTGTACTGCCGCACCGTGCTCCCATGGCAAGTGCCCCGCCATCGACCTCCACGGCCGACGCCAGCAGCAGGGAGTCTGGGTACCGAGCCCTGGCCCCCGCTCTGCGGCGAGTGCAGTGGCCGGTCAAGTTCAGGCTGGAGATGCCGCCGCATTACGACGGCGCGGCAGACTCGGCGCTTTTCCTGCTAGCGTACGAGGAGGCCGTCCTCGAAGCCGGAGGTGACAACAAGATCATGGCAAACTTGTTCCCCCTGGCCCTCGCCGGTGAGCCGCGCGCTTGGATGCTCGACCTCCCGGGATCCACGGTGAGGTCCTGGGGGGGAACTCCAAGACCTCTTCACTGCACGCTACGCGGCACCGGCACACCATGCAGTCGCGGCACTGTTGGGCGGCTCCCAAGCACCTCCTTCAGATCGCCACGTCAAGCCTTTCTTCCGTCAGATTGGGGCCGCCTACAAGCGCCTGGGGGCTCCGCCGGGTTGGGCCGCGCCAGAAGCCGACCTCACCTTCGACTCGAAAGACCACCCGGCTCCACCGCCGGCTCAGGGATGCTTCCGATGCTCTGCACACCCACCATCTGCAACGTGGCCGTCACCAAGACCCTCATCGACGGCGGCGCCGGCCTCAATTTGCTCTTCGTGGAAGCTTTCAGCCTTCTTCATGTGCTGCTCGAACAGCTCGGCCTCATCAAGCCCTTCACAGGAGTGGGCGGTGGAGCTGCTCATCCCTTGGGGCAGATCCACCTCCCCGTCACCTTTGGCACGCGGGATAACTATCGCACCGAGCTGGTGGACTTTGACATTGCTCGCATCGGTCTCCCATACAATGCCATCCTCGGGTACCCGACCCTCGCTCAGTTCATGGCGGCAACTCCCCCGGCCTACAACCTCATGAAGATGCCAGGGATCAAGGGCATCCTCACCATCTAAGGGGACGCTAAGGAGGCCGTGATGGCACTCAGGATCGCCTTCAAGACCGCGGCAGCGGCGCAGCTAGCCAGCGTCGGTGCGCCGGAGGCCAAGGAGGTCGCGCCCACCAAGAAAAAGAAGCTGTTCACCCAAGACAAGGCGGAGACCAAGCAGGTGCTAGTCAACGAGGATGGGTCTTCAGGAGCCACCTTCACCATAGGAACCGGCCTTAACCCGGGGCAAGAAGAAGCTTTGGTGAGGTTTTTGCGCATGAACAAGGAGATATTCGCGTGGGAGCCCGATCAACTAGTAGGGGTCCCGAGAGAGGTAATCCAACATCATCTAAAGGTGTGCCCCAACGTACGCCCCGTGAAGTAGCGAGCAAGACGGCAGTCCACTGAGAAGCAGGCCTTCATCGTCCAAGAGACACGCAAGCTGGAGGCGGCAGGTACAATCCGGGAAGTTCGATACCCCGAATGGCTGGCGAACCCCATCGTAGTACCGCAGAAAGGCGGGAAGGAACGGATGTGCGTCGACTTCACCAACCTAAACAAAGCCTGCCCCCAAGACCCGTTCCCCCTTCCGTGCATCGATCAAATCATCGACTCCACCGCCGAGTGCGATTTGCTGTGCTTCTTGGATGCGTTCTCTGGTTACCATCAGATCAAGATGGCGGTGGAGGATGTGGAAAAGACGGCCTTCTTGACACCATGTGGGGTGTACTGCTACACCTGCATGCCATGCGGCCTTCGCAACGCGGGTGCAACCTTTCAGCGGCTGATGCACATCGCCTTGGGGCGGCATCTCGGCAGGAACACAGAGGCCAACGTTGATGACATAGTGGTCAAATCTCGCGAGGCAAGGACGTTGATTCAAGACTTGGAGGAGACCTTCAAGAGCTTGCGCCAAGTGAACTTGAGGCTTAATCCGGAAAAGTGTGTGTTTGGCGTCCCATCCGGCAAGTTGCTAGGGTTTCTCATATCCCATAGAGGGATCGAGGCGAACCCGGAAAAGATCAAGGCCATCGAAGACATGAGCCCACCGCAAACCCTCAAGGAGATGCAAAAGCTGGCAGGATGGGTGACCGTGTTAGGGCGTTTCATCTCTAAGATAGGCGAGCGCGCCTTGCCCTTCTTTAAGCTCATGAAGAAGAAAGGCCCCTTCGAGTGGACCCCGGAGGCCGACCAGGCCTTCCGAGACCTTAAGAAATACCTCACCAGCCCCTGGTGATGGTGGCACTGCGGCCTCTCGAGCCTCTTTTGCTCTACCTTGCCGCCACCCTGTACTCGGCCAGCGCGGCACTGGTGGCGGTTCGGGAGGACCGTCAAGACAAGGGTAGAGCTGATGCACCACCAGGCCAGAGAGGTGCAGCAAAGCCATTAGCGGCAGAGGACATAGCTCAGCAGAGCAACATCACGGAAGCTCCTGAGGGCGGTCAGGTCTCAGGAGGCCCATCACCTCAGGATATGCCATAATCTACATGGGACCCGAGCCTCAGCAGTGTACCGGCCCTCGTCGAGCACCCGGTGTATTTCATCAGCACTGTACTGTGGGACGCAAGGGCACGCTACCCCATGCCGTAGAAGCTCCTGCTCGCACTTTTGGTGGCCTCACGCAAGCTGCGACACTACTTCCAGGGGCACCCCATCAAGGTCGTCTTGCATTACCCGTTGGAGAGGATACTCAGGAGCCGAAACTCAGCCGGAAGGGTCACTGAATGGAACATCGAGCTGCAAGCATTTCAGGTGGAGTTTAGAACCACCAGAGTCATCAAGGTAGCCGCGCTCGCCGATTTTGCGGCAGAATGGACAGATGCCCCGACTCTTGAGGAAGGAGAAGACTGTTCCACCTCCCCAGGAAGCGAGGCGCCAGACGGCTGGGTCATGTATTTTGATGGCACCTTTGTGTACCAGGGCGTGGGGGCTAGAGCGGTGCTCATCTCGCCCACTCAGGACAAGCTTTGCTACACTGTGCAACTCCACTTTCAGCACGGCGAGAAGGTCTCCAACAATATCATGGAATACGAGGGCCTCATAGCCGGCCTGAAGGCTGCGGCGGCTATGGGGGTGAGGCGCCTTACCGTTAAGGGCGACTCGCAGCTCCTCGTCAACTTCTCGAACAAAGTGTACGAGCCAAAGGACGAGCACATGGAGGCCTACCTTGCTGAGGTGCGCAAAATGGAAAAGCAGTTCGCAGGCTTGGAGCTGCAGCACGTGCCCCGGGGCACCAACAAGGAAGCCGACGACATCGCCAAGAGAGCATCCAGGCGGCAACTGCAAGAGCCCGTCGTCTTCGAAGAGCGGCTCATCAAGGCGTCGGCTATGCCGCCTCTTTCAAGCATGACTCAGCCTCGAGAGGAGCTCCCTCAGCTCCCGGCCTCGGGAGCCCTAGATTGCGGCCCAACCTCAGGAGCTTGGCTGCTCTTGGTGCTCGATCCCCAGGAGGAGTGCTGGACCAAGGAGTTCAGGGAGTACCTGATGCACGGGACACTACCGGAGAAAGAAGAGGACACGAAGCGCGTGTCCCGACAGGCCATGGCATACATACTACATTCAAGACAGTGAGTTGTACAGGAAACGACCGAATGACGTCACACTGCGCTGCATCTCTAGTGAACAAGGGAGGGAGCTGCTAACTGACATACACAGCGGGGACTGTGGACATCACTCGTCATCACGGACCCTTGTCGACAAGGCCTTCCGCAGTGGGTTCTATTGGCATACAACACTCAACGATGTAGCTGAGCTGGTGAAGTCCTGCGAAGCTTGACAATTCCACGCCAAGCAAATCCACTAGCCTACTCAGGGCCTCCAAACCATCCCGCTCACGTGGTCGTTCGTGGTCTGGGGGCTGGACATTCTAGGCCCATTCCCACGAGCGCCAGGGGCTACCGCTATCTCTACGTCGCCATCGATAAGTTCACCAAGTGGGCAGAGGTAGAAGCCGTCCGAACCATTCCAACCGGCTCTGCTGTCAAGTTCATCAAGGGCCTCGTGAGCCGCTTCGGGGTCCCTAACCGCATTATCACAGATAACGGTGCGCAGTTTACTAGTAACCTCTTTAAAACCTATTATGCTAACCTTGGAACGCAGATCTGCTATGCTTCGGTAGCCCACCCCAGGAGTAATGGTCAGGCCGAGCATGCCAATGCTGAGGTCCTGAGGGGCCTCAAGACCAGGACCTTCAAGAAGAAGCTGGAGGCCTACGGCAGGGGCTGGCACGACGAGCTCCAGTCCATGCCGTGGTCCATCCGCACCACCGCTACCAAGCCAACGGGCGAGACTCTTTTCTTCCTCGTCTACGGAGCAGAAGCAGTCCTCCCTCACGAGGTCAGGCATCGCTCCACGCGGGTCCTGGCGTTTGACGAAACGCAGCAGGACGCCATGCGGGGGATGGATCTCGTGCTGGGGGAGGAACACCGTCCTGAAGCTGCATTACGGGCGGCAAGGTACCAGCAAGCGCTGCGGCGCTACCACTGCCGCAACATTCGCTCCAGGACTCTTGAGACGGGTGACCTGGTCCTGAGGAGGGTCCTCTCCAGGGAAGGCTTGCACAAGCTCTCACCCATGTGGGAGGGACCGTTCAGGGTCGTCCACATCTCCAGGCCTGGCGCCGTGCGCTTGGAGATGCAAGAGGGGATACCTATCCAAAACGCCTAGAACATCCAGCACCTCCGGAAATTCTACCCAAGAGGCAAGGCCTAGAGCCTGTGAAGCAAGGCCCAGAGCCTGTGAGGCAAGGCCCAAAGCCTGTGAGGCAAGGCCTAGTGCCTGAGAAGCAAGGCCCAGAGCCTGTGAGGCAAGGCCCAGAGCCTGTGAAGCAAGGCTCAGTGCCTGAGAAGCAAGGCCCAGAGCCTGTGAATCAAGGCCCAGTGCCTGAGAAGCAAGGCCCAGAGCCTGTGAAGCAAGGCCCGGTGCCTGTGAAGAATCGCCGCCCGTGACACTCTCACGTAATAATGAGTTGGGGCTGTACACGCCCCGGAGTCTCAGGAGCGCCGGCCTCAGGCCCTGGGGCTCCCTCCCATGCCTACTGGACAGCACTTAGCTCCGCGCTGGTGAGAATACTTGAAGACTAGATTAGGTGCCGGACACGGCTTTTCATTTGCTTTCCGTAGTTGGCTTGCTTTTCCTTAATCGAGTTTGCCTTTGGCGTTCCTTGCTGATTTGGTTCCTTCGCCTTTTACAGCATTTTTCGCCTCTGGTTTACCCGTGATCTCTCTCTCTCTCTCGCAAACCTCGCGAGGGGGCTAGGCAGGTGCCCTCGCGAGCTTTTCCTTCTCTCTGCCTTCTCGCGAGTCACCCTCGTTCGAGCCTGGAAGCTGGCGCAACTCTCCTAACTCCGTGCCCCTCGGGTACCGCGATGC
The DNA here is from genome assembly GCF_003073215.2 of Triticum urartu. Taxonomy (NCBI): domain Eukaryota; kingdom Viridiplantae; phylum Streptophyta; class Magnoliopsida; order Poales; family Poaceae; genus Triticum; species Triticum urartu. Next base: position 266,175,588 of record NC_053028.1, read on the forward strand.
AAAGCACCAAGTCAAGGTTCGGGTGAATGGCAAAATCCTCTAGCACACCCCCTAACAAATTCTTGCAGTTCCTGAGCAAACGCAGATATCTTGTGAAGGAAGGGGCATCCCAAACACGCCAGGTTAGGTTATCTCTATGCAAAATAACAGCATGGCATGGGAATAATACACACGTTGCATTAACCAAGAACCATAGTTCAATACACGCCCCACTGGGCCCATACTGGTTTCATTTTTTGGTGCAGGAAAAGAAAGTAAAAAACCAGACAAAGCGGTGTTTCAGCAATCCGCGGGGGCAGGCCCTTAGCGACGCCCAAGCCTAGCCAGACCCCTCCTCGCGCTTCACGGAGGCGGGGCAACGAGATGACCCGTTGCCTCCTTCGAAGCAAGCGCAGCGGCGCGGCAGCTGATCGTAGCCACTGCTGCTAGAGCTGTCGCAGGAGGGAGAGCCGCCGTAGCTGGAGGAGATGCGGTCACCGCTGAGGGTAGGCTCGCCCTCACCCTCGTCGCGACCATCGCCAAGGACGAGCACCTCCTCACCGTCGTTCGTCTCGGGGCAACACCGGGCGCGGCGGCCATCTTCCCCGAACACCCTCACGTAAAGGGTCAACCCGCCGTCATACTTGAAGTGGAGCGTGCACCGCCTGCCCAGGCCGCGCGCGGGGGCGAACGTCTGCCAGCCGCGGGCCAGGGCTGTGTTTCCCGCGGCAGAAGTCTTGACCGCGACCCAGGAGTCCTTGCTGCAGCAACCATCAGCCTGCTACCAGAGCCCCTGGACCAGGGGCCGGCAGCTCATCGACACAGAAGCGCGGAAGCTGGAGCCAGTTGCCGGCCGGGTTTTCCGACCAAAAAACGAACTCCGGCGACGCCTCCACTGAATGGAAGCGTAGGCGGGGAGGCCTCGCCACCATCGCGCACCTCCCCCCGTCAACTAGACCGCCATGGTTGGGACGGCCCCCTCCGCGTGCCATGGCGCCGCCTCAACGGTGGGCCACGGCGGGGGTCGCAGCGTGCTTGCATGGGCGGCCGCGACCACGCTTGGGCACCGGGGAACCAGGGCCCTCGCGAGGGGCCTTTCCCTTCTCGACGGCAGAGAACTTCCTTTGAGGCGCCATCGGAGGCACTGCAAGCAATGGAGCAAGAAGGAGGAAGCAAGCAAGGAAGAGATGGGCAACGGGGGCTTCGCCCCTCCCCATTTATAGCAAGAGAAGGCCAACCGACGTCTCCCACGATCGCATGTAATGATGGTTTCCCTTGCATGTCGCAGGGACTTGTCAAGTTGTGCAATCGTCAAGGCAGCGTGGGGAAACAGAGACGCCCACGTCCAATCAACCGCCACATGTCAACCGAGGCCGCAGGCTTTTGGGGCCCGCGGTTCTCCGAACTTGACCCTTGGCTTCGCCGCGAAACCAAGCCCGAGCACACCTTGGGCCCAGGGGCTACTGTCGGCGTTCTGGGAACGGGGGTCCCCAGACTTGCCTGCCTGCGGCCCGTGGCGTGGCTGAGCCGGCAGGCCGTACGGCCCATCTTCACCAACAAAGCATCCAAGACCCTCGCGAGGGGCCAAGCCTCGCGAGGCGGACGATGCAAGACCTCCTCTGGAGTGGCCTAGCTAGGAAGGCTCACGAGGAGCGGAGATATCAAGGCAAGGCGAACCTCACGAGGCTCTCGTGACGTGAGCCGTGACGATCGACGCCAGGCGGGTGCCAGGCAGGCGCCAGCGCGCGCAACGTCCTTGTTTCCTCTTTGGTGCAAAGGGGGCAAGCGCAGCCGCAAAGTACCGAGGCCTCAGGCAAAGGTTGCCAGTTCGGTGCAACAAGACCAAGACCATGGACTGCAAGACGGAGGTCATCGTGGAGCCCAGAGTAGTGTCACCACCAGAACTTTGTGCAGGCGAAGACTACTTTTGTCAGGATAGCTTGTACTAGCTGTGCCCCTTCAAATTAGCCCGCCATTGTTGGCTCCCTTCCCGCTTGATATTTGGGAAGAGGACCAGGGCCTCTATAAATAGGACTAGCCACCACCATAGTAAGGGAGGAGATTGGATCTGAGCTAGAGGAGAGAAAGAGAGACCTCCCCCATATACACAAGCTCACCGAGCTCAAGAACGCCTCAACCTCAGGAGGCCGTTCTTCCCTTGTATGATTCATCATCAGCCCAAGAGGCAATCCACCACCACCACACTAGAGTAGGGTATTGCACCACAATGGTGGCCCGAACCAGTATGAATCCCGTGTCTTTCTGTGTTGTGAGTTCGTCAAGTTCATCTGCAAGATTTTAGCGAGCTAGAGCGTAGATCGGTTGGAGGGAAAGACTTCGTGCACACCCCAGTGTTCGAACCTTAAGGGTTTGCCGGATCACCACATCCCGACATTTTCTAACACTTATTCTTGTGTGTTTCAAAAACCTTAAGAAAAACCAAAAAAAAATTAGCTGTAGCTTTTAGCTAGTTTACTTTCCATGCATGTAGTAGTAGTAATTAAAAGAAAACCCAAAAAGATTTCTCGTTCTTCCTTTGGTTGTTGGGAACTTTCCTGTGTAAATAGTTTTATTTCTTTTCTTATTCTTTGGGGGTCGAGAGGAGAAGACCATGATGAAAATGTTGAGTGGCTCTCATATGCATTATTGTTGATTTAACCAAGAGCCCATATTACCTTGTCTTCTCCCTTGTATAAAATGCTTGCAGGTTCCAGCTTAGTGCAATGCACGTGCACTATTATTATTATCCACACCGTTCGGTCGTGTGAGTGAAAGGCAATAATGACGATATATGATGGACTGAATGAGATGAGAGAAGCTGGTATGAACTCGACCTATCTTGTTTTTGTAAATATGATTAGTTCGTCGTTACTGATTCAGCCTATTATGAATGAAACATGTTTGCAATGACAATTGGAGATTATAGTTTCCCATGCCATGCTTAATTAGCTAGGAGTTTATAATGGTTTACCTTGCATGCCAACATGCTATTAAACTAGTTGTGATGTGGTATGATAGGGTGGTATCCTCCTTTGAACGATTCGAGTGGCTTGACTTGGCACAGATTCATGCATGCAGATGAAACAAAATCGACATAGCCTCCATGATATTTATGTTCACGGTGATTTATATCCTACTCATGCTTGCACTCATTGTTGATTAATCTTAATGCATGTTCATGACTGTTGTCGCTCTCTAGTTGGTCGCTTCCTGGTTTCTTTCTAGCCTTCACTTGTACTAAGCGGGAATACTGCTTGTGCATCCACTTCCATAAACCCCAAAGTTATTCCATATGAGTCCACCATACCTTCCTATATGCGGTATTTACCTGCCATTCCAAGTAAATTTGTATGTGCCAAACTCTAAACCTTCAAATGAAATTCCGTTTTGTATGCTCGAATAGCTCATGTATCAATTAGGGATGTCTATATCTTCCATGCTAGGTGGGTTATTCTCACGATGAGTGGACTCCGCTCATCATTCACAAGAAAATGGCCGGTAACCGGGATGCCCAGCCCCATGCCCAAATCAAATCAAAATAATTGCAAACAAAACACCCCCAAGATTGTTTTTAGTTGGACGACGCCCGTTATTTCGGACAAGCCATGGATTGATGTTTGTTGGTGGTGGGGGAGTATAAATTTTACCATTCTGTTTGGGAACCGCCTATAATGTGTGTGGCATGGAAGATATCGAGATCTCTTGGTTGTTATATTGACAATGAAATTGTGCCACTCAAAATATTATTTATCTCTGTTTCAAAACTCGAGCTCTAGCACCTCTATGAATCCCTGCTTCCCTCTGTGAAGGGCCTATCTATTTACTTTTATGTTGAGTCATCATCCTCTTATTAAAAAGCAATAGTTGGAGAGCACCATTGTCATTCGCATGCATTGCTTTTAATTTACATTGAGTATGACTGGATTTCTTTTACCATGAATTACAATGTCTAGTCAATCCTTGATCTTCAGGGGTGCTTTGCATTTATGTTTTGCGGTCTCAGAAAGGGCTAGCGAGATGCCATCTTTTTATATCATGTTATGATTGTTTTGAGAAAGTTTTGTCATCCGAGATTTATTACTATTGCTCGCTAGTTGATTATGCCATGGATATGAGTAAACATGAGACCTAAATGTTATTGTGAATATGGTTAGTTCATAATTTTTGCTGAAAACTTGAATGATGGCTTTACATATTTGCAACAACAAGATCAAACAGAGTTTGTAAAAGTTTTTCTTTATCACTTTTAGTTTGTCAACAGAATTGCTTGAGGACAAGAAAATGTTTAAGATTGGGGGAGTTGATACGTCTCCAACCTATCTACTTTTCCAAACACTTTTGCCCTTGTTTTGGACTCTCACTTGCATGATTTGAATGGAACTAACCCGGACTGACGCTGTTTTCAGCAGAACTGCCATGGTGTTATTTTTGTGCAGAAATAGAAGTTCTCTGAATGACTTGAAAATCCACGGAGACACGTTTTGGAATTAATGAAAAATACTGGCGAAAGAATCAGCATCAGGGGGCCCACACCCTGTCCACGAGGGTGCAGGGTGCCGCCCTGGGGCGCGCCCCTACCTCATGGGCCCCTTGGAACTCCACCGACCTCAACCCCAATCCATATATTCACTTTCAGGGAGAAGGATTCATCGTGTTTTACGATACGAAGCCGCCGCCAAGCCCTAATTTTCCTCGAGAGGGCTGATTTGGAGTCGGTTCGGGGCTCCGGAGAGGGGAATCCGTCGCCATCGTCATCATCAACCATCCTCCATCACCAATTTCATGATGCTCACCGCCGTGTGTGAGTAATCTCATCGTAGGATTGCTAGACGGTGATGGGTTGGATGAGATTTACCATGTAATCGAGTCAGTTTTGTTAGGGTTTGATCCCTAGTATCCATTATGTTCTAAGATTGATGTTGCTACGACTTTACTATGCTTAATGCTTGTCACTAGGGCCCGAGTGCCATGATTTCAGATTTGAACCTATTATGTTTTCATGAATATATGTGAGTTCTTGATCCTATCTTGCAAGTCAATAATCACCTACTATGTGTTATGATCCGGCAACCCCGAACTGAAAAAAATCGGGACCACTCCTGGTGATGACCGTAGTTTGAGGACTTCATGTATTCACTAAGTGTTAATGCTTTAGTCCCGTACTCTATTAAAAGGAGGCCTTAATATCCCTTAGTTTCCAATAGGACCCAGCTTCCACGGGAGGGTAGGACAAAAGATGGCATGCAAGTTCTTTTCCATAAGCACGTATGACTATATTTGAAATACATGCCTACATTACATTGATGAACTGGAGCAAGTTCTGTGTCACCCTATGTTATAACTGTTGCATGAGGAATCGCATCTGACATAATTATCCATCATTGATACATTGCCTATGAGCTTTTCACATATTGATCTTTGCTTAGTTACTTTTCCGTTGCCACTATGTTACGATTGCTACAAAAACTACTACTGTTACTTTTTCCACCGTTACCGTTACTTCCATACTACTTTGCTACTCAATACTTTGCTGCAGATATTTAGTCTTTTAGGTGTGGTTAAATTGACAACTCAACTGCTAATACTTGAGAATATTCTTTGGCTCCCCTTGTGCCGAATCAATAAATTTGGGTTGAATACTCTACCCTCAAAACTGTTGCGATCCCCTATACTTGTGGGTTATCAAGGAGGACTTTGGGGATGAAGCACCACTGCCTCGAGGCGGAACTTGGGTAGGCGCACCTTTTGCCCTCCCACAGAGCGATTCCGCCAGGGGAACTTCCCTCCCGGAGGGGGAAATCATCGTCATCATCATCACCAACAACTCTCCCATCTTGGGGGGGGGGCAATCTCCATCAACATCGTCAACAACACCATCTCCTCTCAAACCATAGTTCATCTCTTGTGTTCAATCTTGTTACCGGAACAATAGATTGGTACTTGTGGGTGACTAGTAGTGTTGATTACATCTTGTAGTTGATTACTATATGGTTTATTTGGTGGAAGATTATATGTTCAGATCCATTATGCTATTTAATACTCCTCTGATCATGAATTTTTTTATCATTTGTGAGTAGTTACTTTTGTTCTTGAGGTCACGGGAGAAATCATGTTGCAAGTAATCATGTGAACTTGATATGTGTTTGATATTTTGATAGTATGTATGTTGTTATTCCCTTAGTGGTGTCATGTGAACGTCGACTACATGATACTTCACCATATTTGGGCCTAAGGGAATGCATTATGGAGTAGCAATTAGACGGTGGGTTGCGAGAGTGATAGAAGCTTAAACCCTAGTTTATGCGATATTTCGTAAGGGACCGATTGGATCCAAAAGTTTAATGCTATGGTTAGAATTTATTCTTAATACTATTCTTGTAGTTGCGGATGCTTGCAGGAGGGTTAATCATAAGTAGGAGGTTTGTTCAAGTAAGAACAACACCTAAGCACCGGTCCACCCACATATCAAATTATCAAAGTAGCGAACACAAATCAAACCAACATGATGAAAGTGACTAGATGAAATTCCCGTGTACCCTCAAGAACACTTTGCTTATCATAAGAGACCGTTTTGGCCTGTCCTTTGCCTCAAAAGGATTGGGCTACCTTTCTGCACTTTTGTTACTATTATCACCATGCATGACACAAAGTAGTAGAACATTTAATATGATACGGTATCATGATATGATACCACACCCTCTCTTTCCTCATTTAATTGTGTGCCACATCATCCAAAAAGTCTAGTTGGCATGCATGATACTGCTTATAATACTCCCATTACGACTAATGCAAAGTAACATAATAGTAGTATCATATATGGCTTCATTTATTAGCTCATAGACTCATCTTGTCTTGGAAAGCGCTATGTTATAGTAACATACTATGTTACCACATCTCATTAATTACTTGCCACATAACCAGAATTTTCTTGAAGTGCGTTATGTTACTAGCTAAGTTACTCCAACTATGACTAGCCTTATGCCTCGGTGGAGGTATACATGTTGTTTCGACAAAAAGTACATGGTGGTTGTCCGGTCATTGTCCATATGCTCCTTTTGCTGCTGCTAATCTAATACTATCACTGGTTAAATGAAGAAATGCTTTTTTTCTCGGGTATCCTGGTTTAGTTCCCATCCAGATAATCATGATGCTTCTGTTTGTTGGTGTACTTTTCATTAATTCTTATTGATAATTGACATGTCACTATTAATCTTGTACCGTTGCCAAAACAAAGTAACAACACTATATCCCTTTTTTATATTTTTGCAAACAACGATGTGTATCTCCATAACCGGGCATGTCTTCCTCAATTTTAGTGGAACTGCACAAAATTGGATGGCCATTGTTGTTCGGCCTCACTGTCCTCTGCCACGTGGTTCTTCCTTCCTCGAGCTTGATTATTGAGAAGAAACAGACCATGGTGAGGATTTGTCAAACTTCATAGGTACCTCACCCAAACTTGATGCCAAATGGATGACGCATCACCACGATGACCTATCGATGCTCATGGTTGCGCCTCATGGTTGCAAAGGCTGGTGAAGCTGATTGATTTTCAATGAAAAACAAGTTGTCTTCCATCAGTGCTCTTTGCTTGTTACCTACAAAGATGATATCCTTCATCAGTTCACCTTGGTTGCGTTGGAGACACAGTCGTCTTTCATGTTGGTGCAATTTTATCACACAATTGGCTATGAACCAAATGTTTCCTCGAAGAAGGACCGACGTTGGTACTAAGAGCATAAGTTTTGTATTGATTTCTAAGCCCTCTCACAACTTTGTATTCAGTTCCCATGTAATTATATTTGTCCAGCTATTAACTTTGATTAAAAATGGTGTGGACTAAAAACTCGGATGGACGTAATAGCCCTGCATTTTTATTTACTCTGCATATTAGATTTGACTGAAGTCAAACTTTGTAAAGTTTGACCAAGTTTAGGCCGAACACAACAAACCATAATTATTGAGAGAGGGCAAACTGTACATACTCTCAAACCTTTCCGATAATTGAAATTAAAATTCTTTATTTCTACACAATCTCACACGTTTCCGATAATTTGGCGCATGTGTGGTTGTTCACTTAAGGGAGGGTAGTGTACCACACATGATGGACAGGGAGTGCGACCAGGACGCGTGGATCGTTAGTTCATCGGAAGTAGTAGTTTTCTTCACCGGTACATTAAATAAAGAGTTTCCTTTCGTACTTACACAATTTAAAACGATTGTTATGGAGAGAATAAGAAAACCACTCCACTATATATTAGTAGTATACACGAGTACGATATGGATGCAGCTTCATTGACTTTTTTAGGGGTAGCTTCATTGACTTTGTGCACCTGCCTTTGAGTGTATGACAGGTGGGCCCAACATGTGGCTGGCCCACTTGTCATACAGCCAAAGGCAGGTGTAGTTAAGGCACCAAAGCTCAGTCCGTACTAAATATGTAGTACTATATAAGCTGGAGCCTCAGCGCTTGTTCGCTAGGGTTTGCACTCTCCGCACTATTGCCGCACTACATATCGCCTTCGGCGAGGGTGGCAATCCACTATTGGCTGCGCTGTTCTCTTTCACCTAGCGCCTGTGCTGGAGGGCTAGCGACCCCTTCTTCCTCGCCGTCGTACGCAGTGTGGGAAGATCCGGCCTCCCGCCGCACACCTAGCCACATCCCGACGACCCTAAGGTATAAGTTTCTTTGAAACCGTCATTGCTCTAGCTGCATGCGGATCTTTTTCGATTCTGTAGTCGAATCTATGTCTTGGTTCAAAGAGGAGAGAAGGGTGCGGTGGGGTGGAGCATGAATCTAGGATGTGGTTCAATGAGGAAAGGAGGGGGCACTATTGCAGGATATTGCTAACGCGCCACTACGATCAGACATCCTTCGACGAAACTGTGTGCGATGCAATAATCACAAATGGTGGTGTAAAAAACCCGCCAAAAAAGGTTCAAAACATTTGCGATGACGGATGCATCAAACATGGTTCGGATTTTAGTTGCGTGTGCGATGCAGGGCATACAGTTCAGTTCAATTTACTATTTGCGATGAGGAGGAACAAAAGAAACGGGCAGCCAGATGAAGGTGTGTGCGATATACAACATACGTTTCACTCGGATGAACTGTTTGTCATTAGGCAACACAAAGGAAACGGGCAGCCAGATGAAGGTGTGTGTGATGTACAGCATACGGTTCACTCGGATGAACTGTTTCTGATTAGGCAACACAAAAGAAACGGTCAGCCAGATCAAGGTGTGTGTGATATACGGCATGTGGTTCTCTCGGCCTTGTCATCAGTGTGTGACCTCGGTGGCAACCGTTTGCTCCCCACTAGCCTCTTATTGTACCATGGCAACCGTCCACCGCCTCTTCGCCTTTCCCTCTTGATTTGGAACTGCTGTCGCATGCTCTTCCTTCCTCCATTTGCCTTCACCCTTCATTCCGCCATTGTTCGATCATCTTCTCCATGGAGGGAACAGGCCGGAAACGACCCCGTTATTCTTGCCCCGATCTGAAAGATGACGTGGTGGAGGAACTCATTGATTGGTGCGACGTCATCACATCGGCTAGCATGGCAGGTTCATTCAAGACCATTCTCGACTCAACTAATAACATCATTACAAGCAACCCAAGGGTCCAGGAGCGGTTTGATATCCCCTATCTTCTTCGACGTGACCCTTCTGACTGGCGCGGGGACGACGGAAGCCTCACCTTGTGCAAGTTGATGTCGCTTGATAATGATACATGTGATGCTAAGATGCCACGCTTGAGGGCAAGGCTTGGGCAGGCGCAAATGGAGATTCGGTTGTTTATATTGGGTACAACTGCGAGTGGGAACTTGTGAATGTGTACACTCGTCACTGGGTTCCACTTCCAAAAATCTCAGACTGCCCAAAGGTTGAGCACACAGATGATCTACGTGAGTTCAAATACGATCATGGTGACTGTCGTCTACGAAAGATAGCAATTTGTCGAGTTCCCAACCACTCTTGGGATTACACGAACTATGAAGTTGTTGCTATCTTCGACAAACTTGTTACCTTCTTTACTTCCATGCCTCGATGGATATTTCTCAAAAATCAATTTCTATACATGGATGAGTACTGTGATGCAATTCAATACGAGGGTCTTGTGTTTGCTGCCACCACTCGTGGAACTGTTTTTGCATGGAATCATCATGCTTTCGGTACGTTTGTCTTCCACCGTAATTTTAATGGTTTCATCCACATGCATGCGGGTTAGCTAGTTTCCCTTTACTAATTAACCATCTTGTGTTCCCAAGGTCCTGTTAACATTCCACCACCTATACTTCAAAAAATTTATAACCAAGGGGGAGATGACGATGGTGATGATCACGAGCATGAGGACGAGCAGGACCTATATACTTAGTGGCGCCTGGCAACTTATTCCGATGGATCATGTCTTCTTGTATGTATACAGGGCACTTCTGATGTTACTAACGAAGCATGTGTTGTCTCCCATGGTCAGACTCTCCGGACCTATTCCAACATCCGTTGCAGGGTATTCGGGGTGGATACTAGTGTGCTAGCACCAACACCTTCTCCCTGGTTCAGTATTGATAGTCCTGGAGAAAACTCGCTCTTCCTTAGACAAAACTATCCAATGATGGTGAAAGGTGACCCAGCTGCTGTTGACACAATGTTACTACCATTTATGAGAAGTAACTAGATCTATACCTTAGACATTGCTATGGTTCCCTACCTTGGCTATCACAATATGTGTCCTGATATAGGCCACTTCAGCCTGGATGATCAGTCCTATGTTGGTCTCGAGATTGACAATAGCTGGCCTTCCCAGAGAATCAATTATGGTTCAAAGCAAGCGTTTCCAACGCCGAGGATTGGTTGAGCTGAAGTTCATTTCATCGCTTTGTTATTTGTTGTGTGAGAAATTTTTTACTTTACTAGAATGTTTTGGTGGAAATGATCTATAATCCAACGTGTATCCTCGTTGTTGTTGTGGGTTGATGACTTGTTGTATGTAGTCAATGGTACATTTGCATATGCGTCCATCAACTCACGCCTGCTAGTGGTGTTCATATGATCAGTGCTAGTGATTTTAGTTGCAAAAATTAGATAGTGCTAGTGATTTTTAGCTGCATATTTTGACAAATCGCGGTGTTACAAGGTTGACAAATGGCAATGTTACTAGATAAACAAATCTCAATCTTTCCAGTTTGACAAATGGCAACATACCCAAAATGACAGATGCAAATCTTACCCAATTGTTTCTACGTGGTTGCACATGGGTCATGCAAAACAACCATTTGCATTGAAGGGATGCACAAATCTTGCACTGCGAGGGAAGACCATAGCTCCCACTTTGGATACGGGTGTTCTATCTAAAACGTTTGTGATCAAGAGTGGCAGAAATCCTGCTCGACACATTTTCCCTTGGCTTCCTAGGGGAGCTGTCGGTTTGCATACGGGTGTTCTAACTAAAACATTTGCGATGGGTTTTTTATATTTAAATACCATTGATGTTTTTTTCAAAAGAAAATCGGTTGATAAGTCTGTACATTAAGAGAGAGAAATGCAAGTTCGTTCAAACCATATCTTTCATTTAGTCACACTGCGAATTTATATTCATATGATCGAGAATTCGAGATACAGTATTAAACCCCAAAGAAACTATTTCCGGCAGCGGCGGAGGCGGCGTGTCGCACCGTCGTTGTCTTCCTCTAGGACGCCGATGTTGAAGTCTTCAAGGCAGCACAAAATGTTTTTCACTTGTAAATCAAACATCATGTCATCGTGCAATCGACTGGCGAGGTGCGAGAGGACGGTAACTGGCGCCGTTGAGAGGTAGTGGATGATGGCAGCTTGCCATGTCGCTGAGGGGGCGCGCGCACGGGCACGGGCGCGGCGGGTGCAGCCAAACGCACGGGGGCCGGTGCCACGGTGGGTGGAGGGGCACGCACGGGCACGAGCGCTGGCGCTGGCATGTACACGAGCTCGTGCGGGCCCGTGGAGACCTCGCTGACGCCCATGGCTTCCAGCTCTGCAATAGTGCTCGGCGACCAGCCCGTCAATGCTACAGGGATGGTCACTAGCGCGGGCGCGGGGATGGGAGCTGGGATGGGAGTGGGGGCAGCCGCCGCCGCAGCCAGCTCATTCTGGGCCATGTCCATGAGGCCCCATTCCTCCTTAATTATTTTCTATCTCCTCCGGCTCGGAGTCGACTTCACCAAATTAGAAGACTAGTGGCAGATGATCATTCTGCGCCATGGCATTGGTGGAGGTCTGCGGGAGGGAGGGGTGGGAGGCGAACAGTAAGGTCGCCCATATTAAACAGCGGCTCGGGCGCCATTAATGGAGAGGAAGGCGGGCGGCCATGGAAGACAAAGGGCTCGCTTCCCAGTGAGCCTGAGCAGCGTACAACTCACATGCTTCCCGGTGAGCCTTTCTATGCCTTGATCTCTTTGTTGTATAGTGTATGCTTTTTAGAGGTGATAGTATTGAGTAGGATAATTCTTTGAATATGCTATATCGTTCAAACGGGGGCCAACTCACTTGACCATGGCCCTTCACGGGCCGTCGGATCCATGGGCCTTCTACGTCTCGTAGGATCCATGGGCCACCGACTCATTTATGGGTCTTGTACGGGCCTTTAATGGGCCGTAGACGGACCTTTAATGGAAATCATACATTTTATGGGCTGACCATAATGGGCCGTTAGTAGGCCGTATTTGGTGATGCTAGGAAAATGGCCCAACAAACTAACGGTCCACAAACGGGCCGACTGTAACGACGGGCTGAATTTGTCCCACAAGCAGAAAATGACAGTAACGGGCCATAAGTAACCGAATGCTGCAAATGAGCCCAAGAATAAATGGGCCCTCAGAAGGCGAAAAGTTAACTTGGGCTAGAAACAGCCCAATGGAATAACGGGCCGTTAATGGGTATAAAGTGATACACTGTTCATTACGGGCCAGTTTCACCACGGGCCATTAATGGGTGTAAAGTAATACACTATTCATTACGGGCCAGTTTTAGCACGGGCCGCTAATGGGCCAAGAGTTACAAAGGGCCTCATATGGGCCCAAAGACGTCATGGGCTATACATGGGCTAGAAGTGAAAACGGGCTGGAATCATATTGGATGGCCTAGATGACGCTACTAGGCCTAATTCGGATAGGGCGTAACGGGCCTTGGGTTAGCGGGCTGTAAATGGGCTATATGTGAATAGGCCATTAACAAGCTTTCCATGGGTCGGCCCGCCAGCATTTGACCAAGTCAAACGGGCCAGCCTTTTCACAGGAATGGGCCACTGTTGGGCCGTGCCACGTGTCGACGTATCATAGGCGCCTTCTGTCCAGTGAGTGGATGACATCTGTCCCAACGATGAGCCGACACGTGTTTCCTCTAGCCAATGATGATTTTACACGTGGAAAATCCCCATTGGTCGGGGCTGTTAACGGGGTTGTTTCATGAATTTCAGATGAGTTTTGGATCACTAGAATTTAAAAACAAAGTATCTCAACATTTTGCCGGCAATCAACGGTGCCCTGGTGTTTGAAATTCATTCCATTTCTTGCATGGGACCTAAGCATGCACCCAAGGACACAAATTTGTTTTTCAACAAATATATATGCATTAGAGCATGTGCATGTAGTTCAAATTTGAATTATGCACATAAATGCATTGAAAACTCAATTAATGCATAAAAATGTCCAAACAAACCCCGAAAAATCCAAAAATTGACACAACACTCATGTTGTTCTATGTTGACACAAGAAAATTTTGAAAGCAATAAGAGGCAATAGTTATTGTTTCGTCCCTAAACGTGGGACATTCCCTACCGAAACCATCAGGCTTGTTGTGAGAAGCTTTGGTTTGTGAGAAGCATATCCCCAAACCTGCCCCAAATGGGATAAAAAATTACCACGGCATGTTGATGCCCGCTCCATGATAGCATGCCAAGTTTCATGAATTTCAGATGAGCTTTGGACTTACTAGAATTAAAAAACCAGGTATCTCAATGTTTGCGCCCGAGTGACCGTGGCAGGGTGTTTGACATTCATTCCCATTTCTTGCATGGGACCTAAGCATGCAACCAAGGACAAAGATTTGAATTTTCAACCAATTTATATGCATTAGAGCATGTGCATGTAGTTCAAATTTGAATTATGCACATAAATGCATTGAAAACTCAGTTTATGTATAAAATGTCCAAACGAACCCCGAAAAATCCCAAAAATTGGCACAACACTCATGTTGTTCTATGTTGACACAACAAAAGTTTTGAAAGTAATAAGAGGCAATGGATATCGTTTCGTACCCAAAGGTGAAAAGTTCCTTACCCAAACCATCTGGCTTGTAGTGAGAAGCTCTGGTTTGTGAGAAGCATATCCCCAAACCTGGCCCAAATGTGACAAAAAATTTACCACGGCATGTTGATGCCGCTCCGTGATAGCATGACAAGTTTCATGAATTTCAGACGAGCTTTGGATTCACTAGAATTTAAAAACCATGTATCTCAATGTTTGCAGCCGAGTGACCGTGGCAGGGTGTTTGACATTCATTCCCATTTCTTGCATGGGACCTAAGCATGCAACCAAAGACACAGATTTGAATTTTCAACCAATTTATATGCATTAGAGCATGTGCATGTAGTTCAAATTTGAATTATGCACATAAATGCATTGAAAACTCAGTTAATGCATAAAAATGTCCAAACGAACGGAAAAATCCCAAAAATTAACACAACACTCCTGTTGTTCTATGTTGACATCAGAATTTTTTTTGAAAGCAATAAGGGGCAATGGATATCATTTCGTCCCCAAAGGTGGGACATTCCCTACCGAAACCATCAGGCTTGTTGTGAGAAGGTTTGGTTTGTGAGAAGCATATCCCCAAACCTGCCCCAAATGGGACAAAAAAATTGCCGCGGCATGTCGATGCCGCTCCATGGTAGCATGCCAAGTTTCATGAATTTCAGACGAGCTTTGGATTTACTACAATTTAAAAACCAGATATCTCAATGTTTGCAGCCGAGTGACCATGGCAGGGTGTTTGATATTCATTCTCATTTCTTGCATGGGACCTAAGCATGCAACCAATGACACATATTTGAGTTTTCAACCAATTTATATGCATTAGAGCATGTGCATGTAGTTCAAATTTGAATGCACATAAATGCATTGAAAACTCAGTTAATGCATAAAAATGTCCAAACGAACCCCGAAAAATCCCAAAAATTGACACAACACTCCTGCTGTTCTATGTTGACACGAGAATTTTTTTCAAATCAAAAAGAGGCAACGGATATCATTTCGTCCCCAAAGGTGGGACGTTCCCTACTGAAACCATCAGGCTTGTTGTGAGAAGGTCTGGTTTGTGAGAAGCATATCCCCAAACCTGCCCCAAATGGGACAAAAAAATTGCCGCAGCATGACGATGCCGCTCCATGATAGCATGCCAAGTTTCATGAATTTCAGACGAGCTTTGGATTTACTAGAATTTAAAAACCAGGTATCTCAATGTTTGCAGCCGAGTGACCATGGCAACGTGTTTGATATTCATTCTCATTTCTTGCATGGGACCTAAGCATGCAACCAATGACACATATTTGAGTTTTCAACCAATTTATATGCATTAGAGCATGTGCATGTAGTTCAAATTTGAATGCACATAAATGCATTGAAAACTCAGTTAATGCATAAAAATGTCCAAACGAACCCCGAAAAATCCCAAAAATTGACACAACACTCCTGCTGTTCTATGTTGACACGAGAATTTTTTTTCAAATCAATAAGAGGCAACGGATATCATTTCGTCCCCAAAGGTGGGACGTTCCCTACCGAAACCATCAGGCTTGTTGTGAGAATCATATCCCCAAACCTGCCCCAAATGGGACAAAAAAATTTACCACAGCATGTTGATGTTGCTCCATGATAGCATGCCAAGTTTCATGAATTTCAGACGAGTTTTGGATTTACTTGAATTTAAAAACCAAGTATCTCAATGTTTGCGGCCGAGTGACGGTGGCAGGGTGTTTGCCATTCATTCCCATTTCTTGCATGGGACCTATGCAGGCTACCAAGGACACAAATTTGAATTTTCAACTAATTTATATGCATTAGAGCATGTGCCTCTAGTTAAAACTTGAATTATGCACATGAATGCATAGAAAATTCAATTAATGTATAAAAATGTCCAAGCGAACCCCGAAAAATCCCCAAAATTGACACAACACCCCTGTTGTTCTATGTTAACACTAGGAACAAATTTGAAATCAAGAAGATATAATGGATATCGTTTCATCCAGAAAGGTGGAACATTCCCTACCGAAACCATCACACTTGTTGTGAGAATCTCTGGGTTATGAGAAGCTTATACCCAAACCTGCCCGAAATGGGACAAATTTTTTACCACGGCATGTTGATGACGCTCCATGATAGCATGCCAAGTTTCATGAATTTCGGACAAATTTTGGGTTTACTCGAATTACAAACGCAAGTACGTCGACGTTTTCCGGAGAGCCACGGTGACGTGGTGTTCGAATTTCATCCCCATTTCTTGCATGGGACATAAGCATAAACCCATCGACACATATATGATTTTACAATCCATGTTGTTGCACCGGAGCATGTGCATGTTGTTTAGTTTTGAATTGTGCACCTGAAATGGCTAGAAAACCAACTTAATGTATAAAATGTTCAAATGAACCCTGAATAATTCCAATTCTTTTACGACACACATATAGTTGCATGTTCACTGCAGATAGAAGGTCTAGCAATTCAAACACCATCCATTGCCATTGTGATCCCATTATGTAATTCAAATCAAGATGGAAAATCAAGTAGATCACACACAATTTATTATCACCAACCATGTGAGATGCAGCACAAAATATCCTGGAGCACCGTCGGTGTATATTATGCCTATGGCTTACGCGAGAAGGTACGTCGGCTACAGTCCACAGCCGGCATCTCAAGGACACTAGGTCGTTCCCCAAATATCATTTCTCTATGCAATCGTTGCCGGTGAAAGATGGGCACGTGGACCCGCGTTGTGAGGGAAACTTCGGTGGCCCAGTCCAGCGAGAGCGCGGCCGCAGCCGCCATGCGCGTGCTGACAAGGTGCACGAGAGCGGCCGCAATCTGCGATTGGGCGGCCAAGGCAGTGATACGTTGGATCCAATGTATCTACTTTTTCTCATGCTTTTCCTCTTGTTTTGGACTCTAATTTGCATGATTTGAATGAAACTAACCCCGGACTGACGGTGTTTTCAGCAAAACTACCATGGCATTGTTTTTGTGCATTAATAAAAGTTCTCGGAATGGAACGAAACCTTCCGAGGAATTTTTATATAATATATAAGAATTTCTGGAGCCAAGACCTACCGGAGAGGGGCCCCTGGGTGGGCACAACCAACCAACCAGGGCACCCCCCCTCTCCTTGCATGCCCAGGTGGGTTCTACCCACCTGTTGGCCCCGCAGACCTCAACCCTGACACCATAAATTCCTATTTTCGAGAAAAAATCAGGGAGAAAGAATTCCCGTGATCCACGAGACGGAGCCGCCGCCAAGCCCTGTTCTTCCTCGGGAGGGCAGATCTGGAGTCCGTTTGGGGCTCCAGAGAGGGGATCTTCATTCTTCGTCATCACCAACCCTTCTCCATTGCCAATTCCATGATGCTCCCCACCGGGAGTGAGTAATTTCTTCGTAGGCTTGCTGGTCAGTGAGGCGTTGGATGAGATTCATCATGTAATCGAGTTAGTTTTGTTAGGGCTTGATCCCAAGTATCCACTATGTTCTTAGATTGATGTTGCTATGACTTTGCTATGCTTAATGCTTGTCACTTTGGGCCCGGGTGCCATGATTTTAGATCTGAACCGTTTATGTTATCATCATTATATCCATGTTCTAGATTCGATCTTGCAAGTCATAGTCACCTACTACATGTTATGATCCGACAACCCCGGAGTGACAACAACCGGGCCCACTCTCGGTGATGACCGTAGTTTGAGGAGTTCATGTATTCACTATGTGTTAATGCTTTGTTCCGGTTCTCTATTAAAAGGAGGCTTAATATCCCTTAGTTTTTGTAACGCCCTCGATGCGGCTATATCTCCCACGTGTCGAAGCACGACTTAGAGGCATAACCGCATTGAAAGCAATGTCGCAAGTGAGGTAATCTTCACAACAACCCATGTAATGAATAAGAAAGGAGGTACATAGTTGGCTTACAATCGCCACTTCACACAATACATGAATAAAACATTACATCATCCAGATACAAACAAGGTCCGACTACGGAACCCAAAATGAAAGAAGACTACCCCAAATGCTACACAGATCCCCGATCGTCCCAACTGGGCTCCACTACTGATCAACTGAAATGAAACAACACAATGAACATGATCTTCATCAAGCTCCTTCTTGAGCTCGGTTGCGTCACCTGCATGGTATCATCGGCACCTGCAAACTGGTTTTGGAAATAACTGTGAGTCACGGGGACTCAGCAATCTCACACCCTCGCGATCAAGACTATTTAAGCTTATAGGTAGGGTAAAAGGTATGAGGTGGAGCTGCAGCAAGCGACTCGCATATATGGTGGCTAACATACGCAAAAGAGAGCGAGAAGAGAAGGCAAAGCACGTTCGAGAAACTATGATCAATAAGTGATCATAGAACAACCTACGTCAAGCATAACTCCAACACCGTGTTCACTTCCCGGACTCAGTCGGAAAGAGACCATCACGGCTACACACGCGGTTGATGCATTTTACTTAAGATAAGTTTCAGGTTTTCTACAACCGGACATTAACAAATTCCCATCTGCAATATGTAATGCATATGCATGATTTGGAAAGGAATGATTGAACCTGGCCTCAACTTGTAAAACCAAGAGTACCACTGGAAAGGTGAGTTGATTTCGGTTAAAATCGATATAAAGATCACCGGAATCGGATGCACGGTTTGGAAATGACAAGCAAAACAAATATGGCACCGGTCTGCGATTAACTTCACGAGACCATCTAAATGCATCAAGGACAACTTGCTACAGCACTCTAACAGAGCAAAAAAATACATGGCAGGTATCCACTCATGATTCTTGACAAAAGATGAACACTGAGCTGCGGCTAATTCACTCAATAGCAGGTTCAAACAAGCATGGCAAAAGTGCAAATGATAACAGGAATTTATCATCAGGAAGCAATATTTAGAGCATGAAAACTACATGCTACAGGAACATATCATGGCAAAGCAAAGCATGGCATGAAGCTACTCAAAGCATACAACAAAAGTCCCTTACTGACCATAAGCCAAAAGGGATCAGAAAATACAATTGCAACCACATGAACATAGCAATTATCGTTAACAGATTCAGACTTAGTGAAAAACTGGAGCATGGAAAAACAGATAACAAGTAGGCATGTTTACGAGCTCGATGCACTCACCACAAGGCAAGACATGAAAAACTAAGCATACACCCAGCAAGTAGACATGGCATAGATGCTAGACATGGCAAGAACAACAACATAGCATGCACGGATCAACTACAAAAAGCTCGGCAAAAGTGTTAAACATGTTAACAATCTGCCAGGAACATTTTATAGCAAAAGCAGAGCTCGATTGACTCAAGCTAGGGTGCTCCATAAATGCAAACAAAGACATGGATGGATAGAGCACCACAATATCTACAAAAATCCTTACTGATCATGCTCAAAAGATTCACGAATCACTCGGTAGCAACATGAACATATGACATAAAAATAATGACAGGGCAGAGACTTAGAATATTTCGAAGTCCCTGAAATCAGCAACATTAAGTAAGTTACTTTGCATGCTTGTGCTAGTCACCACAGAGATCACAAAAATACATGGTATACACCTCTGTAAAGATGGCATGGCATACTTCAAAACACATGTAGAGCTCAGGATCATATCATGCACACATTAATCATGGCAAAAATGACAAAAGTGCAAATGCTGATAAGGATCTGAAACTAACATCACATAGCCCTCTTCCAACAACATTTCGGGCATCAAGATGAGCTCAAATGAAAATGATGCAATGAGATGAAATGAAGTACTCGTCGAGACGAACATTTCGATATGCTACCCGCACGAATCGGAGCCACGGTGATGAAGTTATGAAGCGATGAAAAATGCATAAAATAGTGGGATCTAGGGGACTTAGAGAAAAAACCACACGCGAGCGTAGCATAGCTAAAGGTCGCTTGGGGCAGAGGTTAGGGTGTATCTCACCCCGTGGGCTTAGCCCAAATGAGGAGGGGTGTGGTGGGCCGGTGGATCTGGGGCTGGCCGGCCCACAGACGCAGGAGGAGGCCCAGGGCGAAGGCGTCGTCCTCCTCGCACGCTCCTCTCAGGCAGGAGGCCGTGGAGGCGACGCAAGAGACAGGAGCGCCGGCGGCAGCAAGGATGGCCTCTCCGGCGACGACGGCGAGCGCGGAGGCCGGAAATGGACGCGGGGCAGGACGTAGAGGACGGATCCGGGCGTGGCTCTTCCGGATCCGGTCGGGAACGGTGGGAACGAGCGGAATGGCGAGCTCGAAGCTCCGGTGCCGGCGAGATCCTGCAGGACGGAGGCAGTGAGCGAGAGGCAAGAGAGGGAGGAGAAGAAAAGCGGGGGCGGCGCAGGCTCACCTGGACGGCAGCTGCGCGCTACGTGGCATGACGGGGCAGCGGAGGAGCGCAGGTACGCGAGGCGCTCGGCGGAGGAGCTCTGGCGAGGGCTCACCGGAGCCAGTGGCTGGCGACGAGGCCCTCAGGCGGCACATGCGATCCGGATCGGGCGGCGGGAACTCGGGCCACAGCGGGCGAGCGACGGCGGCGCGCGGGCCTGCGCGGGCCCGCGATGGGCTCCGCGGGTCACGGCGAAGTGGGCGCGGGCGAGGCTGACGTGGAGACATCTGGTTGGTTGAGGGAGGCGGCGCGGACATGTACAGCGGCGCGGGAGTTTTGTCCGTGCGCGAGGTAGAGGAAGGCTAGGGTTTATACCACGAATTTCGGGAGGGGAGCACATATATATAGGTAGAGGGAGCTAGGAGGCTCCAAATTGAGCACAGTTTGCGGCCACGCGATCGTGATCGAATGGCCTAGATGATAGAAGGGGTTTTGGTGGGTTTTGGGCCACTTTGGAAGGGTGTTGGGCTGCAACACACACTAGGCCTTCTCGGTTCCTCGGTTAACCGTTGGAGTATCAAACGAAGTCCAAATGGCACGAAACTTGACAGGCGGTCTACCGGTAGTAAACCAAGGCCGCATGACAAGTCTCGGTCCAATACGAAAACGTTTAACACCCGCACAAGAAAAGAGGTAGAAAGGGACACCGGAGGACATAGGAGAGCCGGATTGCAAAACGGACAACGGGGAAAATGCTCGGATGCATGAGACGAACATGTATGCAAATGCGATGCACATGATGACATGATATGAAATGCATGACACGCAAGCAATGACAAGGCAACAACAGCGAATAACTGGAAGACACCTGGCACATCGGTCTCGGGGCATCACAGTTTCTTATATGGAGCCCGCTGCCACGGAAGGGTAGGACAAAAGATGTCATGCAAGTTCTTTTAATAAAGCATGTATGACTATTTATGGAATACATGCCTACATTATATCGATGAACTGGAGCTAGTGTCGTATCGCCCTAGGTTATAACTGTTACATGATGAATATCATCCAACAAGTCACCGATCCAATGCCTACGAACTTTTCCATATTATTTCTACTAAGTTACTACTGCTATCATCACTATCACACTTGCTACAAAATTACTACTATCACTGTTACTGTTACTATTGCTGCTGTCACTACTATCAAAAATGTTAAACTACTTTGCTACTGATCACTTTGCTGCAGATAATTAATCTCCAGTTGTGGTTGAATTGACAACTCAGCTACTAATACCTTCAAATATTCTTCGGCTCCCCTTGTGTCGAATCTATAAATTTGGGTTGAATACTCTACCCTCGAAAACTATTGTGATCCCTTATACTTGTGGGCTATCAAGACCTTTTTCTAGCACCGTTGCCGAGGAGCATAGCTATATTTGTCGAGTCACTTGGGATTATTATCATATTATCACTATGAAGAATCTGAAGGATCCTAAGACTAAGATATTTCCCTCAAGGACGAGGGGAGGTAAGGAACTGCCATCCAGTTCTGCTTTAGATTCACCTTCTGTTATGAATAAACTTGCAACACCACCGCATGCTATTAATTCTGATATGTCGCAAGTTATTGATGATGCTACTTCTACTATGAATGATGCTTATGATGATGCTAGTACCTTGCTTGATAATGATGATGTGCCACTTGGTGAATTTCTTGACAAACAAATTGCTAGAGTTATACAACATGATGTTGTTGAATCTGATGATGACCTTGAAACTGAATCTCCTGAAACACCTACTAGAACTAGCCTTCCTAGATATGAATTGCGTAAGGTACCGGAAGGTTATGTTATGAGTGAAGAAACAACTAGAGATATTCTTGCTTGCAATGATAGAGATGATCTAGAGAAACTACTATGCAAGTATAAAGAAAAATCTCTGAATGCTAGAATGAAATGTGATCCTAGGTTTGCTACTTCTCATATCTCTATTGATGATAAGGATTATGAATTCTCTGTTGACCCAGAGTTAATTACTCTGGTTGAATCTGATCCTTTCCATGGTTATGAAACTGAAACTATTGTGGCACATCTTGCTAAGTTGAATGACATAGCCACCCTTTTTGCTCATAATGAGAAAACTCACTATTACTTTATTCTCAAATTATTTACATTCTCATCACTACAAAAAATACACTTCCGTGATGATACGTGTTTGTCACAGTAGGTCGCGTTTTTTTGTCATGCATGTACATCCATGACAAATTTATGACAGAATCAAGATAGTCATACCTGTGCTGTCGTAGAAGTGTTCCATCACATTACCAAAATTATCATCATGGAAGTGTCCACTTCCATGATGATAAATCGCACGTCACAGAAGTGCTTTCGTCAAGGGTAACCGACACGTGGCATCCACCGTAACGAAACACCGTTAAGCTATCGGGTCGGGTTTTGGATCCGATAACCCATTAACAGGCCCGACCAATTGGGATTTTCCACGTGTAAAATCATCATTGGCTAGAGGAAACACGTGTCGGCTCATCGTTGGGACAGATGTCATTCACTCACTGGACAGAAGGCGCCTATGATACGTCGACACGTGGCAAGGCCCAATAGTGGCCCATTCCTGTGAAAAGGCTGGCCCGTTTGACTTGGTCAAAAGCTGGCGGGCCGGCCCATGGAAAGCTTGTTAATGGCCTATTCGCATATAGCCCATTTACAGCCCGCTAACCCAAGGCCCGTTACGCCCTATCCGAATTAGGCCCAGTAGCGTCATCTAGGCCATCCAATATGATTCCAGCCCGTTTTCACTTCTGGCCCATGTATAGCCCATGACGTCTTTGGGCCCATATGAGGCCCTTTGTAACTCTTGGCCCATTAGCGGCCCGTGCTAAAACTGGCCCGTAATGAATAGTGTATTACTTTACATCCATTAATGGCCCGTGGTGAAACTGGCTCGTAATGAACAGTGTATCACTTTATACCCATTACCGGCCCGTTATTCCGTTGGGCCATTTCCAGCCCAAGTTAACTTTTGGCCTTCTGAGGGCCCATTTATTCTTGGGCTCATTTGCAGCATTCGATTACTTATGGCCCGTTACTATCATTTTCTGCTTGTGGGCCAAATTCAGCCCGTCGCTACAGTCGGCCCGTTTGTGGACCGTTAGTCTGTTGGGCCATTTTCCTAGCATCACCAAATACGGCCTACTAACGGCCCGTTATGGTCAGCCCATAAAACGTACGATTTCCATTAAAGGCCCGTCTACGGCCCATTAAAGGCCCGTACAAGACCCATAAATGAGTCGGCGGCCCATGGATCCTACGAGACGTAGAAGGCCCATGGACCTGACGGCCCGTGAAGGGCCATGGTCAAGCAAGTTGGCCCCCGTTTGAACGATATAGCATATTCAAAGAATTATCCTACTCAATACTATCACCTCTGAAAAGCATACACTATACAACAAAGAGATCAAGGCATAAAGAAATTACAGCCGATTATACCCACTGGGCATTATGGTTCGGCACAGGTGATAATAAAGCATACACAAATAGCAAATTACATACACTGGGCAAATACAGCTCATACATCATGGACGCGCATCAACTTAACTACATTTGAACTATAATCTCTTCAGAAAATAGGATTGGCCGGATTCAGATAGCACAAATTTCAGTCTGCAAAATCTCCAATTCCTTCATGGTTACCTCGGTGTCTTGTTTCATTTTTTTGACTCCTGCATCTAATACCTGCATGTCCAGTCTCAACTTGTTGATTATACGTTGACAATCGTGTACATGTTGTCTTGCCACCTCGAGTTGATGCTCGAGAACATCAGCACATTCCAATTCCAATCCATAATCATTCGGTAACGACCATGCCACACTGCTCGCAGATCTTTGTGTTGATGTCACTTCATCCTGAAATGTTTCTGTAAGTACACATGACTAGGGCAAAAATATAGTTACAACAGTGATGCGAACAAGACACTATTTTGTACCACATGGCAAAACAGGACTAACGATAATGTTACACGTCACTTTCAAAAAAAATGTTACACGTCATGAAGCATAAGAAGGTGATATTTTAAAAATTATAAAAAAGATAGTCTGTGTAGTCTGCATACAGAAATCCCTCTTAGCTCACCAGAGGAGCATGATGTTGGGGCCCAATCGAAAACACAGACAAGTTACAAATTTAGACAACATGTTGCTTATAAGTAAGCAAGCAGTTGGCCATTCTGTGCCTCAATTAAAGTCTTAGGGAGCATAATGAACAACAGAGGGTTTCATAAAACATACTACAACAGGCAAAACTATGCAATCATTAGCGTAGTATAAACTATATTGTGAACCTCATGCAATAATAGTTGGTTAATAGACTTCAAAGCTTCAGGCACACTTCGGCAGAGTAATTAAATGGTAAGGCCTTTAATTATGTCAACTAATAGTGATACAAGTACCGAACATCAGGCATGATTATTTGGGCATCTCATTAAATGAGGACAAATAAAGCAATTGAACAGAGAACATTAACTATGCCTGAAACAAACAAGGAATTGAACTGTTGAGTTGCATACAGTGATTTACCTTAGCAGGTTGAAGAGGCTCAGCACAGCTCCTACTTCTCTTGCAAGGCTCCTTCCTAACATCTTGTACTTGGAAATCCTCAATCTTATCTTCATTGCACCCCCTCTGCAAGGTGACACAAACTAGTTACTCATCTCCTTGGAAGATAAATATGCATACTTTCCAGTCTGTGAACACAAAAGAATGAGATTATAACAAAACAACACCACATAATGAAACATGCCGCATATCTTGCACTTGCACATAATGAAATGAGCATTTACTATGTCCGCACTATGTAAAAACTAGGCATACCTTTGAACTGGATCTCCAGGTACTCTTGGAGAGCCTACTGTAGTGTATAACCAAACCTTTATGTCACCTATGAGTTAGACAAGGCCCCACTACAGCAGCCCTTAGTGTTTAAATCGTTGACAAGCTCTGTTAGAGTGTTAGGTCAAGAACAACAAGTAATCAAAGCAAATAATCCTAGTATGGCTGGCTGTTGCAAACAAGCAATTGAACAGATGTGTGAGCAAATCTTACATATCAAGAAAAGAAGCAAAGAAGGAGGCTTAAAGACCATCACTTGACTGACCAGATTTAAGGGGCATTTAAACATCATGTGCAATGTATGAACTAACATAAACACTGCATATTCCTGATTCTACAATGGAATGCACATGTATTAGGTTATGCCATGTATGATGATGCCTAAATGTACAGATAGCAGGCAGGAGTGATTCATCATTGCACGCACAATTGAATTGCAGGTTAAGGGCCAGTTCGATTCTGCCTTCTCAGGGCATATTGTCCAAATAAGCCATAAAAGAGGTAAAGAAGTCATTTTTGAGTTACAGGCTTGGGTTTAACTAATTTCGCTTTGGAGGGGGGTGTTTCGGGTAGAACCTCACTAAAAATATAAGGGAAGGGGAATAGTGAAATGACTCTATTGTCTGCCTATATTACACTCAAAATGCAATTGCTGACGCCTGTGTCACACCTGACCCTCAAGTAAAAACAAACACGCAAGCATTCATTGCCCTGCCCGCTTGCATCTCCTCTCCCCTTTCCCTCTACCTCGATCCCCTACCTACAGCACTAGGGTTCCTACAGCGAGCCGTCGTCACTGGTCCCATCTGGCCTGGTCCTCGACGATGCTATGTCCAGCTAGGCTACATGGCCAGCGGGTAGGGGCAAATCTCCCTGGCTGCTCCTCCCTCTGGCGCCGCCCCTCATTCTCATGGTCTCCAGCAGCTGCTCCACTATGGTTCGTCCAACGCACTACTCTGGCGGGCACTGCACAACTCGCCTGATGCCACACTACGGCAGAAGGCACCTTATTCCCCCTCCCCTCCTCCCAGACCATGGCCTTGAGGTGCTGTTGAAGGATGAGCTCATCCAACAAGGTGAGGATCTCCTCTGATTTTTTGCCAATTTTTCATTCTGATCCACTATACGATGAATTGCTATGAGCTGCTTCTACTGTATGATGAGTTGCTATAAGCTGCTGCTGCTATATGATGAATTGCTATGAGTTGTTGCTGTTGCTGCTATATGATGAGTTGATACAAGCTGTTCCTGCTGCTGCTATATGATGAATTGCTATGAGTTGCTCCTGTTGTTGTTATACGATGAATTGCTAGAGCTGCTCCTGATGCTGCTATATGATGAATTGCTATGAGCTGCTGCTGGTATATGATGAGTTGCTATGAGCTGCTGCTGCTATATGATGGATTGCTATGAGTTGTTGCTGCTGCTATATGATGAGTTGATACAAGCTGCTCCTGCTGCTGCTATATGATGAATTGCTATGAGCTGCTCCTGTTGTTGTTATACGTTGAATTGCTATGAGCTGCTCCTGCTGCTGCTATATGATGAATTGCTATGAGTTGCTGCTGGTATATGATGAATTGCAGACTGCTGCTGGTATATGATGAATTGCAGACTGCTGCTGCTGTATGATGAGTTGCTATGAGCTGCAGCTGCTATATGATGCTTTCAGGTGGTGCTGCTATACGATAATAACCAGCCACTTGGACCATCGAATTTCAATAAATAATTGTTCTTCATTTAAATGTGGGTCATGCGTTCTTCGTTTAAATTAGGCAATGGGATCTCTATGGAAAACATTGACCAAAGTAGATTGTGCCAAGTAGATGGTATCTTTGTATTTGCATTTTGAGCACATAATGATGGTCTGTTTTCCTATCATATTAATTACTGCACCGGGTTCAATTTGCGATGTTTGAAAGTCAAATTAATTTCCATATGGGCAGCAAAATGAAAAATATATAATGCAATCTAGACTTTCCACCGACCATACCAAAGATAAGCTGAAAACGCAATGAAAAAACTGGTTGGCTTATTACATGGAGCTTATATTCACAGGTGCTTATTTTCTTAGGATAACTCGTAATAATTGTCCCTAAGAAACTTGGCTAATAGAACTGGCATACAAATAACATGTCACGATGATTGCAATGGAGGAGTGACGTACCATAGCACACTGTATAGGCTCACCGCTGCCTCTCCTTTTTTGCGATGTTCCATAAAATTGCCACATACATCTTGTACTTTTTCATTGTGTAACCCTATCTGCAAGTTGACACGGATAATTTCAGACATCTCTACATGATACAACATTGCATATCCCTTGCGCATATTTAAACCACCAATTAACGATTGTGTGTGTACCATAAACTAGCCATGACTCTGTATGCTGGACTAGCAGGCACTCTAAGGGAGGCTAATGTAGTGCACTGGAATTCCTACATTCCACCTACGATTTTGTGTAATGTACTGCCCCTGTTCCTAAATATATGTCTTTGTAGAGATTCCAGTATGGACCACATACATATGTAGATAGATGCATTTTCGAGTGTAGATTCACTCATTTTGCTCCGTATGTAGCCTATAGTGGAATCTCTAGAAAGACTTATATTTAGGAACGGAGGTACGAGGTAGTATCATGTATGACATCTACATATCTAATTTAGCAGCCAGTAGTAGAAATCATTGTCTACACATAGGGATTACTGGTCGAAAATCCTAGCAAAGCACGCTGGCAGGCACAGAACAATACAAGAGAGAGAGAGACGCGCTTACAAGATCATAGCAATGCCTCAGTCCAGGATCTTGGTTGGCCAAGCTGTTAGATCCAGACGAAACATCTTCCTTGTAGTTTTTGCCAGCTGCATAACAGGTAACAGCGACCGGTTAGTATATTTGAAGTACATCGGGCAGGTGATGCTGGACGGGTTTAAAGGTGACAAGTACCTAGGCCGTGGCGGGTGCTTGGCATCTCTCCAGACGGTGGGAACCAGGTTAGAAACGTCGAGGGTGATGACGTTGCGCTGGCTATCGGGGTCCGGTAAGGAGATCTAGAACCGTCGAGTAGGGTGTTTGTGGAGCGGCTCCGGTAGGGTGGACTACGGTGTGGGCGAAGAGGATCTGTGGCCGTGGACGAGGGCGTAGGTAAAGCTGCTCTGGTGGTTGGGTTAAGGATGGTGTCGACGACGCGGATCTGCGGACGTGGACGGGGCGTCAGAAGCTGCTCCGGTGGTTGGGTTAAGGATGGTGTTGACGATGCGGATCTGCGGCCATGGACGGGGCATCAGAAGCTGCTCCGGTGGTTGGATTAAGGGTGGTGTCGACGATGCGGATCTGCGGCCGTGGACGAGGCGTCAACAGCTACTCCGGTAGGTTGGATGAGGGTGCGAGGAAGCGGATCTGAGGCCGTGGACTTGCGAGTTGGCAAAGCGGCCCCGGTAGGGTTAAGAATGGTATAGGTGAAGCTACTCCGGTAGGGTTGACGATGGTGTCGCGAAGCGGCTCCGGTAGGGTTGAGGAAGGTGTCGGTGAAGCGGCTCCGGTAGCATTAAGGAAGGTGTCGGCGAAGAGGATCAGAGGCCGTCGACGGGGGCATCGGTGGGGCGGCTCCGGGGGTGTGGAAGAGGCGTCTCCGGTGGGGAGTACGAATGAGCCGCTATAGATGCGCGGCGGTTGATGAGAGTACCGGCTAAGCAGATCCAGCGCCGTGGACAAGGCCGACACTGAATGGGCTGTGGTACAGTGGTGGATGAGTAGTCTAGTTGTTTCTAGGGGACGTGGGAGGGGTAGATGCGGCCGGAGAAGCAGATCCGGTGAGGTGGACGCCGCTGGCAGTGAATGGGCTATGGTACGCCAGTGGATGAGCAGTCTAGGGTTTCAACAGGGGAGGGGAGAAAGGGCGATGAAGTACGGATGGCGTGATGTAAGATGCTCTGGTGCTGTGGAGTTAGTCGTTTTTGCGGGAGGGGGAGAGGAAATGGGGGTGCCGTGTAGTGGGGGAACCGGAAGTTACAAAAGCAGCCCCGACCTATCATGTAGATGAGGGCGGTATTGTAACTGTTGGTCTCCATGCACCTAGGACAAAAGGGGGATTTCACATGCTAAAGACTAAGGTGGCGGAAATTTTAGAAGGAGGCAGGAGATTTTGCCGCCCGTGGGATCATTCGTATCCAGTTTCAACTAATTTTGGACCGTGCTAGCGGGAAGGTCATGCTAGACTGTGTACACGGGGCATGCGTCAGTAGTTAATAACTGGTGTGAAGTCCACCCTAGAAAAAAGACAATAACTCGAGATGATGCGCCGATAACTTGGACGTTCACACGGGCGCGGCCAATCGTACAGGTGTAGTGGCGAGTTCACAAAAAAATGGAACAAACGCTCAGCCTATGTATTCCTCGTGTAAATAGATAATTTAGTGCTGTTGGTTATTTGCTTTAAACAGAATGCATTGACGTGTTAGTGTAGAGGCGCACAAAAAGAAATGGATATTGTAGTCAGCTACTTAAAAGTGTTACCTCATATGATTACATAGCCTCCATTTCATAAATTGCGTACCCGTTGAAGTCATATATGAATATTACATCTACTACTTCAAAAATAGAAACTTAAATCATCCAAGACTAATGAACTTGAATGCAAGAGTAACAATGGTGCATGTACATGATAGCTACATTGATTGTTTGAAGAAACATCACTGTAACTCTGGCATGCACAACTGAAAAGGTTTATTTAAATAGAAAAAAGTGTGATATGTGAGTGACCAATCTTTATAGCGTTGAATCGATATTGTACCTTTGTCCATGATACGAAGTAGATATTGACTTATGTTCAAAGGATGCACGTCCACGATCGCTAGATAGTGATACATGAATGAATTGTGCAATCTCTCTCACACGCATACATATCTCACGTCCCTGTGGGCATCGGAATCACACACGCGCACTTCGTGTATTTCTCTCCCTCCGTCAGGTTTAAATTCGTCTTTCTACCCCATCCTACAAGTCTTTCACACAGAAACACACACGCTCTCTATGTCTAACATGCCCACCCCTTTAATTCCGCCCACCCACAGCCACTAATGTCTCAAAGTATAATAATGTCCCTCACACATATGCTATCTACCTATCCCTTAATATAGCTAGATATGTGTCACACAAACTCCTTCTCCCTACTAGCAAGATGCCCATGCGTTGCACGGAACATCAAGATGCATTTGTATGAGAAGTTTATCTTGTGGGAGAAAATTATGAACGAGGGAATGCCTTATTTGCAAATGCGGAGAGGGGTGTGGGTATCTTTTTGCAAAATTGCCATAGTTTCCTTCCTGTCCGTCGGATATAAATCGGATGGCCGATATTGCAGGATGGCAGGAACACCATTATCACCAACTCTATTTTTTATAAGAGTAGAGATATGTGAGTGTCACTGCCCCCCACACACCCACACTTCCCAACACTGAAGGAGTAGGGTGACACCTCGATCTTGATACTAATCTATCGACTGGCTTCTCTCTCAAACATACACACACACACTACCCGGCACCGAAGGAGTAGGGTGGCACATCGATCTTGATAGTAATCTATATACTCCTCTGTCAAACACACACACACACACACTCGCTAGTTGTGCCTCTATGCCTACCACGCACACTCTCGATACGTCTTTCTCTCCCTCCCCTCCCCCCCAACAATGACAGCAGAAGGGTGACAACTCGATCTGATCATAATCTGTCAATTGGTTTCTCTCTCAAACATTGTGTCTCGGTGCCTCGCTTGGTAGCCCCCTCAATATGTAGACTTCTCTTGCGCGCATAGTTGTAGTGTCGATGACGCTGAACCCAGTGTGCCTTGTTTTTACCGGCCTCATGTGATAGTTTTCACCCTGTTTTCTGTTAATTAACAAGGCAACCTTTTCTTTGTTACTACTAGTGAATCTGAAATCATTCGGGGCAGACATAAAATATATCACTTCAACCCAATTATCGCAGCAACTATTTTAAAAGAAATAAGCTAGCTGCTCGTGCGTTGCACGGAACATCAAGATGCATTTGTATGAGTAGTTTATCTTGTGAGAGAAAAGGTTGAACGAGGGAAGGCCTTATTTGCGAATGTGGAGAGACGTGTGGGTATATTTTTGCAAAATTGCCATAGTTTCTTTCCTATCCGTTAGATATAAATCCGATGGCCTATATTGTAGGATGGCACGCACACCATCATCACCAACTCTGTTTTCTACTCCCTCCGTCCGAAAATACTTGTCATCAAAATGGATAAAAAGAGATGTATCTAAAACTAAAATACATCTAGATACATTTCCTTTTATCCATTTTGATGACAAGTATTTCCGGACGGAGGGAGTATTTGTCTTTTTAGAGATTTCAACAAGTGACTATGACCGGACCTTACCAACATACTCAAAAAAGTAGTCCATAATTTTGATGTTACCCTCTTTTCTTGGCGGTGCAGTGCCATCTGGATACCTCATAAATAAATAAAGTACTACTTATACTAATATATGATACATGGCGCAGGAGTACTAAGTATTATTAATACAGTTTTGCTAGAACTCATCTAGATGAGATATAATTTGGTCTCATTCATCTTTTATAGCCATTGGATGTGAAGCTATATAAGATGCGTGTGTGCTGACATGGGTTGTATTTGTTCTTGTGCAATGAACTGACCACTGCATGTCATGTTTGATAGTCTCAAGTCATTAAAAGCATACACGCCCCACATCTCTTCTTGGTTGATTCCTCTATTTATGTCAAAAAATAAGAAACAACGTGAGAGTTAATGCACCACGCCTATGCGTTTACTATTTGGTTTTCGTAAGATGACTTAATACTCACCTAGATGGAGGGAGTATTCGATTTGACAGCGGGCGGCGCAGTTCTCGATACGACTTTAATGCAGACGAGGGAGGGAGTAGCGGTTCCGGATATGTCAAACGGCCAATGCATCCACCTTCAATTAATGCATGAGGGAAGTAATGGGACGAGGTCCGGGAAAAGAGGCTGCACGATGTGAATGCAACGCAGTTTGCCCTCATTGCCCTCATATAAAGGCGCCCCTCCATTCCAATGCATCTACCACATCGTACACACCTAAGCATTTTCCTAAGCACCTACACTAAGCACAAAAGAGCTCACTCCAGACCCATGGCGGCGATGCTCGTGAGCGGCCAGCGGCTGCGCCAGATGGTCCACGACACCGGCCTGCGGCATGGCACCGAGGATCGTCTCCAGACGGTGTTGGAGACCGGCTGGTGGATGGCCGCCTTTGACGCCAACTACGACTCTTAGTTGGACCAGATGATCGTTGCCACCAGCAACAAGTTCACCATCCTCAAGAAGCTCGCGGACGACATCGCCGTACTCCTCCAGCCCGCGCACCCGGGCTCCTCATTGCCTGCCACCCTAATCGGCCTCCATGGCCGGAACCTCTTTCAAGCACTGGTGGCCCTGCGACTGCCCGCCGACGCCACGAAGAATGTCCACCTGGAGGTCGCGCTCGCCGCGAGGTTCCTCGCCCTGCAAGAATTCGTCGACCTACACATCCACATGCACGAGCAAATCGTGTACATAAGTATCTACAAGGCTAGTGAGGACGCTAGGGCGTTGGCCTTCCTCAACCGGCTGGAAGCCTTGGATGCCTTTGCTGAGAAGCACCTCGACCTCGCCACAAAAGCCGCCGCTCCTTAGCCACCGGTCGGTGGCCCGGCACACTAAGTTGAGGAGGAGGAGGTCGTACGTTCGTGGATCCATCTTTCTTCTTGCTTTCTGTAACCACCACTGCGATCGCATCATCGTGGCCTTAATTCTTATTGTGCCGTTGCATTCTCGTTCCAGTCAATACCTACATGTGCGATCCCTTTGCTTAATTATATACATCGCTGTAACTAGTACTCCATATGTCAATTTATAAGTTGTGCTTACCTTTTCCATCAACTTCGTGCAACGCGTGGGCATCTTGCTAGAAACACTAGAATATGTCTATATAATCTGTATGTGATAGTCCATTTGAAATCTCAAAAAAGACAAATATTTAGGTACAGAGGGAGTAATATATTAGGAGTATATCAAAACAATAGTGATTTCTTTCAAGTTTGTGAACAAATACTACTATTCTACTACTTTGGATCCGTCGCAACGCATGGGCACATTGCTGGTAAAAGGAAAAGGCCTGTCGCATTCGCGTCGCACCCCCACACGCCCGGGAATCGGGAGTACAACACGGCCCATCCGGCATGACACATAGCTTAGGGAAGGCGTGTTTCCTAGCATTTTCACTTTCATGTGGGACCGCCTTTGAGCAAACCGACACCCCGCCCGCCACCGGGTTGGAAAATAGAAACGTGGGGAAGATCTAGCTGTAGCACGGAAGCCAAGAAATTTGGTGTCAGACAGGGCTCGTTGATAGAGTAGAAGCATTCTGTACTAGTACTACTCCTACTAGTACCAAGTTTGTACTCCTAATACTATATTACTAGTACTACCACTATACAACTAGTAGGTACGTGCACAACACAACATCGTAGGAACAAAAAACGGGAAGATCTTGTTTTGGGTGATTTATCTTTTTTCAATCAACGTAGTATGAATAATATGATGTGGGGGGCACCCATGAAGCTTATGTGGCTTGGTTGCATGGCTACGGAAGGTTAGAGAAAAATAAATAGATAATGTGTTTAGAGTGCACTCCACTAAATAGATATATATATATACTTTGGATCCATTGCAACGGACTGGCACATCTATATCTATACCCCCTATATAGTGTGTGAAAAACTTTGAAAGTTGGTCGTTGGATGAAGCCAATCCAATGGTACAAAGATGGCAAATCCGAGCACTACTGGCCGTTGGATATCATCCACCAAATTCTGCCGCATGTATAATCTAGAAGACTCCATGGTTGAACTTAATTTATGACTAAGGGCCTCTTTGATTCATAGGATTGCAGAAACACAGGAATAGGAAAAAAGTAGGATTTGAATGGCATGTTCATTGGATCCCTATAGGATTTGAGTTTGTTTGATTGTGTCACATGAAAAACAAAGGATTTCTTTCAAGAGGTTGGAGTGCATGTTAGAATTCCTGTGAAACGTAGTACAAATGAATCCTTAGGAAAATATTCTACATGATTCAATCCTACGAATCAGATGACCAACGTAGGAAAAATTCCTAAGGATTCTAATCCTTCAAAGATCCTATGAAAATCCTTTGAATCAAACAGACCCTAACTTTGCCACAACTAAGCTTAGGCAAAGTTATTAGTTCTTAAAAACGAGAGAAACAAGTTGGCAAGCCTAAGGGAATCTTGCCACATTTTTTGTGTGTATGTCATGTGGGGCCTTAGTGTGGCTTGCCTAAGGTGTGGCTTGAACCAAACACTCACCTAAGTTAATCAAACTTGCCTAACCTTACATTCCACCAGATTTTGCCACATGTTAGAATCCAGAAAGCTCCACATGTAGAAGCATAATGCACAAAGCACCAGAATCTCATGTGTGCAATGCACGTGTACCTTACTAGTACTAGTAGTTGGTAGTAGTAAGAAACAAATTCCAGTTTTGGCACGAGCTCGTACTGCGGGAGCACCACAAGGCTTGCTGCAGGAGTTACATTTCCCTCTCGGGGCCCACGGGACCAATCTTCAGAGGCTTATTGCCCGACCTATGATTCAATGACATGCGGACCTTAAATGCGGTTGGCCCACATGTCATTCTCATGGTGGTGGCGTGGTTCGCGACTCACTCGTTCGAGATGAACCAGCCGGTGGTGGCGTGGCCGTGGCGAGGGTGCCACAGCTGGGCGTCGGGGTGTTACGAGGCGTAGATGGCCACACCGGCGGGTACTACCTGTAGTACTCCCTCCGGTCCTTTTTACTCTGCATATTAGGTTTGTCCGAAGTCAATCTCATCCAACTTTGACCAAGTTTATATAAAAAAATTATAGACATTCACATAACAACACCAATATCATTAGATTCATCATGGAATATATTTTCATATTATATTTATTAGATATTATAAATGCTAATAATTTCTAATATAAATTTGGTCAAACTTAGCAAAGTTTGACTTTCAGCAAATCCAATGTGCAGAGTAAAAAGGACCGGAGGGAGTACATAAGTACTCCAGCTGAGGATTGATGCCCGAGACGTAATGTGTCACAGCCGCTAGATGAAAATTCGATGGTGCGGGAGTATGGATCGGAGCACAGTAGCGGAGCAGGCAAACCGCGTCCAATCGGGTGTGTCTGTGGTAGAAAGTTGATGGTCGCCGCAGTTCAGCTGGCCCGCATGTCATGCACACAAAGGCAGAGGAGCGGCGGGGCCAAGAGGGATGAGGGGCACGTCGGGGGGATGAGGATCCCCTGACGCGAACAATCCTACCATTCAGTCACTGACATGTGGGACCCATAAGCGTGGGTCCCACCTATCAGCGAAGGAAAGGCAGGGCAAGGCAGTGATAGCCACGTCAAAGGATCCATGTCCATGTCGGGGGACGTCGTGTCGTGGCTTGGAGCAGCGTCGTGGGAATCGCGTGTGGGTGTGGCAGTGGTAGAAACAAGAAACATGATGGTCGTCGTGGTTCAACTTCCATGGACAAGCTGTCATGTCTGCTGACACATGTATATCAAAACTAGAGTGTTTATATTTCAAGCACGTGAACAAGTATTATTCTACTACTTTGGATCCATTGCAACGCACGGGCCAGCACATTGGTAGTAGTAGTGTCCATCTCTATCTCTAGAGGCCTTCCCTCGTTCATTCTTTTCTCTGACAAGATAAACTACTCATTCAAATGCATCTTGGTGTTCCGTGGAACGCACGAGGATGTTTCCTTGGGGGTCTCTCCAGCGCGGCGTGGCCGTAGTTGCAAGTTGACGCCCCTTGAGATGCCGACGGTGAGGGGCACTCGGATTTCCTCCGATGAGCAGGTAAGATGAGTTTGATCACGTAGTAAATGCATTATAAAGACTACTTCCTGTCCATTTCCTAATTATCCCCCTGCCCACTGTTTCACAGGTTAGGCTCGGTGCGAGTGGAGATTGGCTTGCATATGTACGGGGTTTGGATGCAAATGAAGATGAAGGGGAGGTGAAGAAGCCGAGGAGAATCGGTTCCCGATGGAGAAGTAAATGGGAGAAGTGGCATGCAGGTAGTTGATTAGACGGCTAGGTAGACTAAACGAAAAGGCTATGGGGGTAGACTGATGAGTCGTACCTGTTCGTGTACGTGCCCATCCTTCCTGATAGGTGGGACCTATGCATGCAAACAGATAAAAAAATGTGTCATACTTTTTTTGAGCGCGTGAGTGGGAGACACAACATTCTCTGGTTAAGGAATACTCCCTCCGTTTAGGTGAGTATAAGTCACCTTATGAAAATCAGGTTTCCCCAAAACCTTTAGGCGTGGAGCATTAACTTCCTGCTCGATCCCCTCCCAGCCTCGTTAGCCAGTGTTCTCTTCCTCTGCTGCGCGTTCTACCTTTCCATTTTTCCTCTTCTCAAGTGTGGAACGATTTGCATGCCGTCCTTGATGCACCAGAATGACCACTGCGTGCATCGCGACAGGGCGTTGATTGGGCATGCATGAGAATTTGGTTCTGCTCGCAATATGGATGATACCTGAACGATGAAGTGAACAGGCATGCTAGCACGGGAGACCTATTTCCTCTATACAATACTAGAGTACTCATGTTCCTACTAGTAGTAGTAGTAATACAACTGTGGTACACTTGATGGTCAAAATACTATTCATCCGGTCCTCACAGTGAAGTGACAACACCCTGCGCGTGACACTAGTCCAGGTAGCGTGTTCGGGTTACCAAAGTCAGCCTCACCCTGTGGACTATGCAGTCTGTCACCGCCGCTGTACAGCACATTGGTGCCTCGCCTCGTCTCCCTCTCCGCTCCCATAGCACCACTCCATCTCCATCACCTTCTCCGTCTCTGTCTCCATCTCACTGTGCCCCGTGTACCGTCGCCTCACTCACCTCCCCCAGTACCACTATTCCCTCGCTAGTCGCTCCAGCACCGACATCCTTATCCCCCGTAAATCAAGCCCCCTTCCAAACTCCACCATGGCCGAATGCGAACCGCACAACATCCATATCAGTTGCGATTGGAGCAATCTCCCCAGTGACATCCTCGACCTCGGTTGTTCGTGTATGGATATGTTGAGCGCCCTGCGGCTGGCGGCATGCTCGAGGGACATGCACACGGCCATTGTTGAAGCGAGGCCTAAGCTTTTCAAGACACCCTGCTTGCTGCTATCTGGTCTTGCGAGATTGGCTCACCGTGATACGAAGGCGTGCATGATACCCCTCGACTTCAATCCGATCTCCATTAGCCGAAACTTCTTTGCAGGTATTTAGTGGGTCTCCATACATCATTTCCCTCGACATCGATCCGATCACATACGCCCTAAACTTCTTGGCAGGTATGTACTAGGTCAGCATGAACTCCCACTGGATGGCTGCCTTCAGAGAAGATGGTAAAAAGTTGGTGCTCGTGAACTTCCAGACCTCCCATGAGATTATCCTTCCTCCGTTGGATTATATAGAATATTACCATCGCGGTCCAAGTCATCTAGATTACTACGTCAGTTGGACGGACCTTGTTTTGTAGAAGATTGCAATCTGCCAAGTGCCCACACGACATGCGAATTACGCAGACTTCAAGCTAATTGCCTTGTTCGACCGCGGACTCGCCTATCTTTACGCCGGTGCCTTCTTTAGCTGGAGACAACTCGGCTCGCAGTGGATCATCGTCAAAGCTGATACACACTTCTGTGATGCTATTGAACACAATGGCATCATCTGCGCGATCGACAAAGCAGATGGCACCATGTACTGCTGGGACGACACGTGTAAGTTGTTTCCGTCTCATGTTAATGATGACGCCATGACACTGTTTGAATTTTTTGTGATGATTGGCATATCCCTGTTTGAGCAGAATTTGAGTAGAACTATGGCAATGTATTAGAGACGCCATAAATCAGCTATATTTGGAATGAGTTAATTCATGCGATTGTGACCATGTCATTACAGCCAATTTGTACCCTGAATAATCAAACAGTTAGGAATATATGGATATTATCCTTATTTTACAGTAATCTATATACTACTACTAAATATGAGTGTGTATCAATGGCCATGTTAGTTTCCTCATTTTCATGATGTAGAAACATGCACCACACTGTTGGTTTCATCTAACCATACATTAGGGAAGTAAATGTGCATATGGAGAACTCTATATTTGGAAGTAGTGAAATCCTGCAATGCTTACCATGTGTACATACCTATATTCGCCCTTCAGCAATCAATGGCTAGAATAATATCCTCACAAAAATTTTGCCCACAGAACACGAGCATATAACAATGCATGGTCTGTTAGTTACCTTGAAGAATTTGTTTGTGAGGACAGAACATGATTACATAACATGCATGACATGGTAGTTTCCTGTGAAGAATTGATTGCGAGATAACACGAGTATAACCATGCATGGCACTTCTATATTTTTGAACCCAGTATACATTTCCCTGTATTTTCCTCCCAGTTCCAACATGGACATATCAATGTTGTTTCTTGCATTATCCTACTCATACTCTGAACAATGATGATCTTACATTAACAATGCCTGTCCTTTTTGATATGATGCAGTGTCCCTACAGTTACTGCCCTTTGTAATCACACCACCTTTGCCAAAAACAGGGAAGCACAACTGGTTCCTCGCTCGATCAGACGATGGCAAAAGACTGATGATCATTCGGACACATGAGCCAGAAAAGTTATATTGCAAAAACCCCACTGTATACAAGCACCGTGTAGTACGTGAGTATCCGGACAGTGGTTGTTACGTCTATGAGCAGGATACCAGCTTGTTGGGGCCTTTAGGATTTTTTAGTTGGAGGCGGGTAAACAGCCTTGGTTCACACTCTCTGTTTCTCGGACTCAATTATCCGATTAACTAGGAGATCACTGTTGGCAAGGACCTTGATGGCAGAGAGGCTCTGTTTGCTATGGAAAACTGTGTCTACACGGCGAGCCCTAGGAGTTTGGGAGCAAACTCCCCTGATTGTCAATGATACAGCCTGCAGCCAAAAGAAGGTGAGAATGACAAAGGCATCCAGATTAACTTTGATCCTTGGATGTCTCAATTACGATAGGCAGTGATGTGGTTCAAGCCTTCAGGTTGATAGGTAATTGGGCTGTTGCATCGAAAGGGTGGAGTACTGGTGTCTCCGGATCACTGGTCGCTGAATTGGGGCTGTAAATTATGATGGTGTTGGATCATCTGTTCGAATGACTTTGTTGTCTTTGCTGCTGGTTCTGGATGGGTAGTTCTTTATTTTGTTATGCATATTCCTTGTCATTTGGTCATCCTCGTCTATGTCACTCTTACTATGTAATAGTTGCTTCTGTTTAGAATGTCATTCTCGTCTGGATCACGAGAGTCTGAGCGCTGCAGATGGGTGCGTTTTGGTGGTGTAGCAAGACTTCTTATGAACTATCATGTCTTGCTGTTTATGTCAGTAGTAGTCACTAGTTAGTGTTTGAATGTTGTATATATCATTGTTTCGAACTGTTTATTGTCTCGAACTACTGGTGGGCTTAATGAGGGCATCACCATTCTCCAGTGTTCAGAGTATATCTCCTTTTTTCAAGTTATATAATTTGAGCTCAGTGTCTTTTCTATGATGTACACTTGTCTGGACCAGTGAGGTGTCGCTGAATATGGGCCGAGTAGTAACGCAATGCCAAACAGGTCAATTATGACTCTCAGGCCGGGCTCTCAAAAGATCCTGAAAAAAAGGCCGGGCTCTCCAAAAAAGAAAGAATAAGGACTCTTAGGCCGACATGTGGGCGCCATCGGTGTTTTTGTGCGCTTGCGTGCCGAGAGCATATTGGCGCGTGCTCGAAATTCATGCTACCTTTTCATCCCCAGTCTCCCGTCCCTCCCCCACCTCTGGAATCTTGATTCCTACTCCAGTTCCCCCAAATCCCCCTCTTGTACTCCATGTACTCAAGCGCACTATCATGTCGCCGGTCAACGCGGATCTCTGAGTCGGAGATCCTGAGGTCCGTCCTACCTTCGGTCGCTGCGTGCAGTCGCTCAACAGTGGTATGGCGGCGCTTAACGACCAGTTTGCCGGCAAAGTGCTTATGGTAACCATCAACGACGACCGGCCTCCCGTGTCGCCGGACGACCTTGTCAAAGCTCTTGGCATTGCGCACGGCATCCAAATAAGTGACTTGCTCATCGAAGTCTGTCTGCCACCGGCTGATTTCTTCGTCAGGTTCCGGACAACTTTCGACTGTAGTCGTGTGTTCGAATCTTCCCGGCGTTTGTTCTGCGATGGCACACTGCTGAGCTTTGATCGGTGGCACCCAGGATGGGGCTCGGTCCCCTCCGAGCTTGAGTTTTTAACAAAGCTTACTTTCCATGGCATGCCTTGACGTGCTTGGAACAGCGAGTCCATGAACGAGCTTATCAATGACCTTGGAGGTGAGCTCGTAAGTATGTTTGTTCCTCCAGACAAATGGGCTCTGACGGTTATGGCCTGGATGAACAAGCCGTCCACCATACCGAAGGTGATTGGTGTTGAGATACCGGTGCAGGAACCGGGGTTGTACTATTCGTCACCACCAAGGCCGCCGCAGACCACGTTAGGGATGTACCTATATCGAGTGTTCGTGCATGTCGAAGAAGTGGTCAATCCATCAATCGAAGTCCTGCCGCCGCTGCTGGTGCTAGGGTCCGTCGACGACGTCCATTACAGGAGTCAACGTCAGACTTTCCCCGTGTTGCTCGGAATGATGGATGGCACAGGGCCTACTCCATCGCGCGGCGGAGGCCACTGCTTCTTTGGGAGAAGAGGCAGGGCTGGCTGCCTGGATGTGCTCTAATTTGAGGTAACAACTGAATCTTTTCAGATACTAGTTAAATCCGAGCTATGGGTGTGAAGCATTGATATGCCAGTACATTTGATTGTGACCTGTTCTAATTTTGTACCTGAACTTTTTTTAGACAGGGTTGTACATCAACTAAATGTGCTAGCAGAACTTATTGTGTTGTCTGTTTGTTTTCTTTCCACAACATTCAAGATATTTCCCCGTCATTGATAAAGACGATGAACCGTTATGTATGACTTCGTTGGTTTCAACATAGCCCTTCCCGTAGCGATCCACTGCTTGCATCCTGATTGTGCCGCCTGCGTGAAATTTTTGTATGCAAGTTCAGTGTGCTATGATGTTCTATATGATTGTGTCAACTATATAAGTTTTTACTGAGCATCAACAATGCATATGGCTGAAAGATGTATTTATGAGCAACGACCGATTGGTCTCTCTCTCTCTCTCACGCACACACACACACATGCACGCACACGCACAAGTGGGACCCGTTGAATTATTTATTTGCTCGTGACAGCTTTTAATTAGGTTCCACTATAATCTAACTTTTTTCTTAAGTTATTAATTGAGCTCAGTGAATTCAAAAGGTTGTAGAGAAGCCTTGTTTGGGCCTTTCCAGCGTCGCTGAATGTGGGCTGAGTAACCATGTTAGGTTGTACTGTACTACACACGCCTTTTTTTCAACATCAGCAATGCAACTGGGCCGACAGTTGTACACAATATCTGGGTCAACTTGTTATTCTCCGCCCCGCTGGGCTGCAAACTTTCCTAGGAGGTATGCATTAGGCTTAACAAGAAAATGGACTTTAAGAAATAATAAATGGGATGTAATTATAATAAATGGACAGTTACTATGCACCAAACACGTAATTAGTTTGAAAAATATATTGTTTTTGGAATTTGAAAATTTTAATTTCATTACTTGTTGTGCGCGCAATATTTCATTGGATTTTAACATAATACAACTTTATTTTGAAATTATATTTAACCTGACTAGAAATTTCAGATAAAAATATTTCTGATCCCATCAAAATGTGGGAATTTTTTTGAATTCTGTTTTGAGCGGTTGTTGGAAATTATTAATCGTTGTCCTAGCTAGAAGTTGGGCTGTACTTTTAACAAACTGTAAATGGGTTGTAGTAAATTCCATTAGAATTAATAAATGGGCTGTACATTCTTATGAATCGCAAATGGGCTATATGTTCTCTTCCAAATCAGAGCTGTGGGCCTACTAAGTTGATGCGTACCAAGGGCTTTGTCAACTTAGTCAATATAAACGATTCTAGCTGCAGTGATCGTACGATGTCCATCCAATGACCGTAGTGCGTATTCAACCTCTGGTCTTCTTGCTCCAGCCACCCAAAGCAGCGTTGGTCGTGTCGTGTGCTCCTGCCTCCCGTGGTCAGCTGTGATGCCGCGGAGGCCTCACGGTCTCGTACTACTCCCACCGCTGGCTAGGCCATCCCTCTACTCACCCACACCCCCTGTTATTCTACGGTGACGGCAGCCTCACACCGCAACCGAACCAGTGAACCCTTGTACTCCTCTCTGCACGGGCTTCCACTGTTGCGACCCCGGCTCCGCGTCGTCCCCTTCCTAGGCCTCACCGTCGTCCAGACCACCACCCTGGTGCTCTCCGTGCGGCATGGTCAACGTGCTAACTGACCAGTTCCATCGAAAGAGTACTATACGTGGAGAGGCTGATAGTTGGGTCCAGGCGGCCGCAAGGAAGTGCCTCCTTGTTACGCGCAAAATAATTATTCCTCCACCTGACAGCAGGGACCCACCGGACGGGCCACCTTATTTCACGAAAAAACGTTTCCCCCCTGACTGCTGCGACCCACCGGACGGGCCAGCGTATTTCG
Source organism: Triticum urartu (assembly GCF_003073215.2). Classification (NCBI taxonomy): domain Eukaryota; kingdom Viridiplantae; phylum Streptophyta; class Magnoliopsida; order Poales; family Poaceae; genus Triticum; species Triticum urartu. The sequence goes on from NC_053028.1 coordinate 266,218,862, forward strand.
TGAAAAAAACATTCCCCTCGCTGTTAGCTCGGACCCATCGGAAGTGCCTCCTTATTGCGCACAAAAGAATGAATACCCCCCTACTAGCTGGGACCCACCATGGTCGGAGGCTGACTTGTGGGCCTACTAAGTTGACTGGGACGGGGGCCTTTGTCAACTTTAGTCAATATGAACGATTCTAGCTCCAGTGACCATACGATGTCCATCCAACGGCTGTAGTGCTTCTTCAACCTCTGGTCTTGCCGCCCAAAGCAGCGCCGGTCGTGCCGCATGCTCCTGCCTCCTGTGGCCGGCTGTGCTGCCGTAGAGGCCTCACCGCCCCCTACTATTCCCACCGCTGGCCAGGCCCTGCGGCGATGGCAGCCTCACACCGTAGCCGAACCAGTGAACCCTTGTACTCCTCTCCGCGCGAGCTTCCACTGCCGCGTCTTCCCCGGCTCCCCGTCGTCCCCTTCCTAGGCCTCGCCGTCGTCCACCGCCCTGGTGCTCTCGGCGCAGCGTGGTCAACATGGTCACGGAACGACTTCCATCGGACATGGACTGTACATGGAGAGGCTAACAGCTAGGTCCATGGCCGCAGCAAGGAAGTGCCTCCTTATTACGTGGAAAATAATGATCCCTCCACCTGACAGCTGGGACCCACCGGACGGGCCACTGTATTTCGCGAAAAAACGTTTGCCCCTGACTGCTGGGACCCACCAGCTACATCTTCGCACATAAGGAAGTGCGTCCGGGCAAAAAAATGATTCGCCCCTTGACTACTAGGACCCACCAGCTACATCTTCGCAGGCAAGGAAGTGCCTGACAGTCGGGACCCACCTGGTCGAAGCGTATGTAGCATTGTCATTCTGGTCGTGAATGTGTACGTACATATATACTGGTGGATGTAGAGGCGTGCACGTGTCGTAGTAGAGGCACGTACATGTCATAGTAGAGGCGCGCACGTAGCATGTATATGTACATATAGTGGCCAGGGTGCAAGAAAGAAAATACGGCCACGTATGTGTACATACGGGCGGGGTCTCGAACGCCTACTCGCGCATACGTACGGCCAGGGCTCGTGTACATGGCTGGGTCGGAACGGAGAAACAACGTTGTCGTCGTGTTCATGGGGAGGCAACGGAATGCGTTGTGTTCGTGGGGAGGCAACGGAATGCGTCGTGTTCATCGGGAGGCAACGGAACGCGTGGGAGCCAACCGGCTGGGTCGGAACGGAATGCGTGGTCGTGTTCATCGGGAGGGCTTGGACGGAGCACGCGATGGAAACGAGGCCTGGCGTACTGCACAATGGAGGAAACGGACCTCCTACGTTCGGAACGGGGTCCTATTGATCGGGAGGGGTCTGGCGTACCGCAAAACGGAGGAAACGGACCTCCTATGGTCGAAATGGGGGTCCTGTTGATCGGGAGGGGTGTGGGGTACCGCAAAACGGACAAAACGGACCTCCTATGGTCGAAACAGGGGTCCTGTTCATAGGGAGGGGTGTGGCGTACCGCAAAACAGGACTCCACTCGATACCGTTCATCTCCACTGTCGACCTCCTCCAGCCTCCACGGGCTCCTGTTCATCCAGCCTCCACCGCGCGCTACTCCACTGGCTACTGTTCAACCACCCCTCCACCGTCTACTGTTCATCCAGCCCTCCACACCACGGGGTCTTATTCAACCACCCCTCCACGGGCAGCCCGCCACCGCCTACTGTTCATCCAGCCCTCCACCACACCACGGGGTCCTATTCATCCAGAGGCAATGCCACCGCTCACTATTCATCCAAACCCCCCGCAACACTCACTGTTCATCCCAGAGGCAGCATCGATCGGCTTCAGTTAACAGCCATCGACCGATCGCTCGGGTTCAGTAATGCGTAGCCTGTAGTGCAATCGCTCGGGTTCAGTTAGAGCCCAACGCCTCGCTCGGATTCAGTTAGAGCCAACGCCTCGCACACACGCGCGTACGTGTACGAGAGAAACGCGCATCGCTCGGCCCCCGACCTCCCACCGTAACCGGGAACTCCCCGAAATTTTCCTCCCCCTCGCTTCTACCACGGTTTTTTCCGTCATGCACGACCCAAAGAATGTCATGCAGCTACCTCTCCGGCCCGCCCAGGATGAAAAGCCCATTTTCTGTCATGATTTTTTGTCATAGAAGTAGGAGCCCACCACATCTATGACGATACCGGGTTTTGTCACATTTATCGTCATAGAAGTGTCATATGTATGACAGAAAAAAAATTCGCTCGGCCCAAAATGTCACGGATGTGTCTTTTTTTGTAGTGCATTAAAGGGTGATGCTAAATCTTGGTACAATACTCTTGCTCCTGGTTGTGTGCGTAGTCCCCAGGATATGATTTATTACTTCTCTGAAAAATATTTTCCTGCTCATGTGAAACAAGCTGCTTTACAGGAAATATTTAACTTTGTGCAAACTAAAGAAGTGAGTCTCCCACAAGCTTGGGGGAGGCTTTGCCAGTTACTTAATGCTTTTCCCGATCATCCTCTTAAGAAAAATGAAATACTTGATATCTTCTATAATGGCCTAACCGATGCTTCTAGGGATTTCCTAGATATTTGTGCTGGTTGTGTTTTCGGGGAATGAACTGTTGGACAAGCTGAAGAATTATTGAATAACATATTGAAAAGTTGTGATGATTGGACTATTCCTGAACCACCGCCTAAACCCACTCCGAAGAAGAGGGGTATATTATATCTCAGTCCTGAAGATATGCAAGAGGCAAACAAATCTATGAAGGAAAAATGTATTAAAGCTGAGGATGTTAAAAATTTACCTCCTATTGAAGAAATACATGGGCTTAATACACCACCAAGGTGGTAGAGGTAAATTCTCTTATGAAGTTTAATGATAATCCTCACAATATGCATCCTAGTCAATGCCTTTATGAGTTTGAAAACTACATTAGAAAACAAGATCACTTCAATGCAAATGTTATGAAACAATTGAAATATAATTCTGATATGATTGCTCGCTTGAGTGACTTGTTATTTAGAATATCAAATGATGTTAGAGGTGTTGGAAAACATGCTTCTATGGTTCAAACTCAATTAGAACAAGTTGCTAAATCTCAAAGAGAATTGCTTGATGAAATGAATCATAATATGCATGACTTTGCTGTTAGAGTTGCAACGAGAGGAGGTAAAATGACTTAGGAACCACTTTATCCTGAGGTACACCCTAATAGAATTGAGCAAGACTCACAAAGAGCTAACACTAATGCACCTAGTTCTTCTAAAAAGAAGAAGAAAAAGAAAAATGATAGGACTTCACATGCTCCTAGTGAACCTGAAATAGAGAAACCTCCTGATAATGAGAGTGAAATTTCTATCTCTGATGCTGAAACTCAATCTGGCAATGAACACTCAGCTACTGATAATGAAAAAGATAATGATGAAGTTCATGAAAACTCTCAACCAAACAATGAAAAAGAACCAGATAATGATGTTGACATAGAACCACCTGTTGATCTTGATAACCCACAAGCTAAAAATAGAAGATATGACAAAAGAGACTTTGTTGCTAGGAAACACGGTAAAGAAAGAGAACCATGGGTTCAAAAAACCTATGAATTTTCCACCCAAGTCAACTAAAAAGAATGATGATGAAGAATTTGAACGCTTTGCTAAAATGCCGAGGCCAGTGTTTTTGCGTACTCGCTTGACTGATATCTTGAAAATGCCTCCTTATGCAAAGTATATGAAAGACATCATCACAAATAAGATAAAAATACCGGAAGTTGAAATCTCCACTATGCTTGCTAATTATACTTTTAAAGATGGAGTACCTAAAAAACTTGGAGATCCGGGAATACCAACTATACCTTGCTCTATCAAAAAGAATTATGTGAAAACTGCTTTGTGTGATTTAGGAGTTGGTTTTAGTGTTATGCCTTTCTCTTTATATAAAAGACTTGACTTGAATAAACTCACACCTACAGAAATATCTTTGCAAATGGATGAAAAATCAACTGCCATACCTATCGGTATTTGTGAGGATGTGCCCATTGTTGTTGCTAATGTTACTATTTTGACTGACTTTGTTATACTGGAGATGCCCGAGGACGACAACATTCGATTATCCTTGGTTGACCCTTATTGAATACTGCAGGGGTTGTTATTGATTGCAATAAAAGCAAGGTCACTTTTCATATTAATGGCAATGAGCATACGGTGCATTTTCCGAAGAAACAATTCCAAGTGAATGGTATTAGTTTTATTGAAAAATCTCCGACAATCACTATTGGAAGTTTTCAAATACATCTACCTACTGTCAAAAAAGAAATATGAAATGCTTATTGTTGGGGAAATGCAAATCCCCATTGAGGTAACTTAGTGACTTACGAAAGTTCTTCGGTTTCATGCTAATCGAAAGTGGTTGTTAATAAGTTTGATCAATCTTATTAATGGATCATTTTTGAACGGTATGATGTTGATGAATTTAGTAAGCACTACTTTCTGTCCCTGCTTTTTATTCTCTTTTTTTATCAGTTAAATAAAATAAAATAGCATGTTTTGTCTGTTTTCTGAATTTCCCATGCAATAAAAAATGACCCAAAATAAAAGTTCTCTGAATGCCTTGAAAACTTAATACGATTTTTTCTGAATATTTGAGAATTTTTTGTGCAATAAACATTAGAGGGAGATGCACCAGGTGGGCACAACTCACCTGGGCACGCCAGCACCCCCAGGCGCGCCCTGGTGGGTTGTGGTCCCCACGTGGGCCCCCCTCACTTACCTCTTCATCCCACATCATCACTTACCTCCAGAAAAAAAAACCATTGCTCTCTCTCCCGTGTTATTGAGCTCAAACCTGCGGATTTCAATCTCTTTGCTTGAAGCTCCATTTTCGAAACTATTTCAGGGGATTGTTGCTTGGTATGTGACTCCACCATTTGTCCAGTTAGTGTTCTAAGTAATTTGAATGCTTGATATGGCTTCTATGCATCTCTATGAGTAGTTGCTATCAATCTTACAAAGTTTTGTTGACAAATTTTTGTCACTCCAAAATTTTTATTTTTAGAAAATTGTACGTGGACATGAATAACTTCAGGAAGTTTGGCTCTAAGAAGAACTCCAAGGGTGTTATTGGGGAGTCTTCTAACAGTGATCTCCACCCCCGAAGGTTGGCGGAGGTACGGCCGTGCGAATGGCCGCACACCCCGTTCCTGTAAGAGGCTGGAATTCTTGAGGAGTTCATGCAATATGTTGCTAATGCCGGCCTCTTCGACTCCATTGTAGATGAGTGTGACCAGCACCCCATCCTCACGAACATCTTTGTTCAGAGCTTTACTTTCTTGCCTAGAAATAATCCTCCTGAAGTGAGCTTTGATTTATATGCAGAAAACCATCAGATACCACTCACTGAGTTTTGTGACATGCATGATCCCATCTGATGGGAGCTTGGATGAGCCTAGGCTGGCTGAGTTTGAGGCCTTTGCACTCTGGAAGTGGGTGATGAGAGAGGAGTGTCAGCCATCACTGCCGCTGGCTTACATTTTCCCGTTGTTCGTTACTTTGCACTTTTTATTACCAAATTCTTGCTTGCTAGGGAGAAGGTGGGTGCACTTAGTTCGCCATACCTTGCTGTATTATGTCGTGTACTGGAGGGTGACAACACGCATAGCTTGGGAGCTATTATGGCCTGTCGCCTCCATCTTAATAAATCTCAGGGCAAAATACATGGTGGGATTTTTTCCACTCGTTTGGCAGCTCATTTCGAGGTTGCGATACGCCCTCGTGATTACCCACTGACTAAGGTTTACCTAGACCATGCAGCCATGGATCACCATCACTTTCTTGCACATGATCATCCTGACATTGCCATTCCTTACAACCTGGCCTATTGCATTGAAACTCGTGGTGTTATTCCATTACCTGCGCCTGCTTTGTTTGATTCTGCTACCAGGGGCGGATACCAGATTATGCCTGCAGACATCATCGCCTACTGGAACGCTCACGCTGCTGCAGAGGCTGCGGATCAGCCTCAGCAGTGGGATGAGTGGATGTCTGCTCCTCAGGATCCATACTACCATCCAGGCTACTGATCGACTACCAAGTTAGGCCAAAAGCCTAAGGTTGGGGGAGTACGTGTCTCTCACCGACATTACATTCATGTCCACTTATTCCATTTGTCGGTGTTGACACTTTTTCATTGTATCATCCATGCTTAGATTTAATTTCATGCTTTCTTCTTGTGTGTTTGAAAAACTTTAGAAAAACCAAAAAAAATAGTTGTAGTTAATTTACTTTCTATGCATGCTTAGTAGTAGTACTAAAAAGAAAATCCAAAATGATTTCCTTGTTCTTCTTTTGCTTGTTGGGAGCTTTCCCGTGTAAATAGTTTTCTCGTTTGTTTGCTTTTCCCTTTTATTTGCTTGCTCATGAAAACTAAAAACTCCAAAAATATTTCAGCGTGTTTCTCTAAAATTCTTTTCTTTTATTCGAGTTGTAAAAAGGAGAAGACCACGATGAAAATGTTGAGTGGCTCTCATATGAATAATTGTTGAACTAATAAAGAGCCCATTTTACCTTGTCTTCTCCTGTTGAATAAAATGTTTGCAGATTCCAGCTTAGTCCATGGCACTCTTGCACTATTATTATTTTCATATCATTCGGCCGTGCAAGTGAAAGGCAATAATGATGACATTCAATGAACTGGTCGTGGCAAAGAGAAACTGGTATGAACTCGACTTGTTCTGTTTGTGTACATATGTTTAACCTAGCATCCAGGCTTCAGCCCATTATGATTAAACATGTTTGCAATGACAATTAGAGATTATAGTTTCTCATGCCATGCATAAGTAGCTGGGAGTTAATAATGATTTATCTTGGATATCAATGTAGCATTAAGATGATTGTGATGTAGTATGATGATATGGTATCCTCCTCTGAATGTTCAAGTGGCTTGACTTGGTACATGTTCATGCATGTAGTTGAATCAAAACCAACATAGCTTCTATAATGTTTATGTTCATGGTATTCATATCCTACTCATGCTAGTGTCCAATGTTACTTACGCATAATGCATGGTTATGATCATTGTTGCTCTCTAGTTGGCCGCTTCTCAATCTAAATTGCTAGCCTTCGCCTATACTAAGCGGAGATTCTGCTTGTACATCAAAAACCTTGAACCCAAAGTTACTCCAGATGAGTCCACCATACCTACCTATCTACGGTATTACCCTACCGTCCTAAGTAAATTTGCATGTGCCACCTCTAAAAACTGCTAAAAATTATCCGTTTTGTGTGCCTGGATCATTCATGGAACGATAGGAGGTGGTCGGTATCTTCCATGCCAAGCGGGTTATTCTTAGGTCGAGTGTTTATTCACTCGCCATCACACGAGAAAATGGGCGGTAATAGGGATTCCCAGTCCCGAACTCAAAGATGCAAATAATTAAACAAAACTCCCCTGGGACTGATGTTGGTATGGACGGCATCCGTTGTTTCGGACAAGTCGTGGAGTGTGATTGATGGTGGAGGGGGAGTAAACCTTTACTTTTATAGCTTGGGAACCGCCACTAGCGTGCTTAGCATGGAAGATGTTGATAACTGATGGTCATGAAGTAAATGAGAAGGGTGCATGTCTCAAAATTTCATTTATCTCAGTTTTAAAAATTGAGCTCCAGCACCTCTGCAAATAACTGCTTCCCTCTGCGAAGGGACTATCTATTTACTTTTATGTTGTGTCATCACCCTCTAAAACAAGCGCCAGAAACTGAGTAGAGCACAACGGTCATGATTTATGCATTGTGTGTAGCTAATGTTGGGTGCATCATGACTGGATGTTTTCTACCATGAATTACAATGTTTAGTCGCTTCTTGAACTTTGGAGGTGCTCTGCATTTATGTTTTGAGATCTCACAAAGGGCTAGCAAGATACCATTATTGTCATATTATATGATGGTTGTTTTGACAACGTGTTGCCATTTCAGATATCTTATTATTGCTTGCTAGCTAATTATGTCATTGATATGAGTCATTATAATCTTTAAGAGTTATTGTCGACATGGTTAGTTATAATGTTGGCTGAAAACTTGGGTGTTGTTTAAGCTTATTTATGCAAACAAGAGCAAAAGAGTTCGTAAAAGTTTTTCTTTCTCACTTTCAGTTTATCAAATGAATTGCTTGAGGACAAGCAAAGGTTTAAGCTTGGGGGAGTTGATACGTCTCCAACGTATATACTTTTCTCACGCTTTTCCTCTTGTTTTGGACTCTAATTTGCATGATTTGAATGAAATTAACCCTGGATTGACGTTGTTTTCAGCAGAACTACCATGGTGTTGTTTTTGTGCAGAAATAAAAGTTCACGGAATGGAACAAAACTTTGCGAGGAATTTTTATATAATATATAAGAATTTCTGGAGGAAAGACCTACCGGAGAGGGGCCCCTGGGTGGGCACAACCCACCAGGGCGCGCCCCCCTCTCCTGGCGCGCCCAGGTGGGTTGTACCCACCTGGTGGCCCCGCAGACCTCAACCCTAACAATATAAATTCCTATATTCGGAGAAATAAATCAGTGTCGTGGTATTTCTCACGGGGGGCTTGCGAGTCGACAGATGCCACAAGGGCTTAGTGTGTGGGTAAGACTGCTGCTGATAGGCCCGGGAGCGGGTATGCGAGTAGCACGCGGTGGTTTACCCAGCTTCGGAGCTCTCCGGAGAGATAATACTCCTACTGCTGCATGTCTGAGTGTATCTATCTGGGGTGTACATCGGGCAATACAAAGTGCTCCTGGAGCTGTATCTGGGATCAGTGCCAAGTGCATCTGATCTGGTATATGCCTATGTGAGGCATGCTAGTGGCCGGCCATGCTCATGGCCGTGAGCATATGAGTGCTCATGCGTGAGTGTGTGTGAGTCCATGTGTGTATGAATGGATGGATGGATGGATGTGGGCGTGAGCTAGCTAGCATGCATGCGTGGGAGTGAACGGCCAAGAGGCCATAGTGGCCTGTGGCCGTGAGCCTCCCCTGGTGCTCCTTACAAAGGGGAGCCCAGGGGACAAGGGATGGCCCATGTGACCAACTTCACTATTTGGGAGACAATGATGTGACATCTCGCACCTGCTACAGTGTATCACTATTGCTCAGTAGTGTCCGGGTACAGCTGTCTTGTCCGCGGTATGGCCATCGTGTCAGGGTCTTGTCGGTGTCGGGCCGTGCTGCAGTCGGCAGCCGGCTGGTTGACGCAGTCGGCAGCCGGCAGTCGGCCAGGCAGAGCAGTCGGACGGGAAGCCGGCTGGAGCGGCCGGACAGTCGGACTGAGGGGCTTTGCTAGCCCCGATGTCTTGAAATATCGTCTTGCCGTCCTCGGGGTACCCGTGGTCGATTACTCCGACAGTAGCCCCTAAGCCTCCGGGAAACTTGGCAAAGTTGGGCGGAGGTTTTTTGGCGAGTGTTCATGGAAATGATCATGAAAAAAAGACAAAGTTAGTCCATGTGGATATATCAAATGTTTGCTTTTAGCATTGCAAGTTTTATACGGAGGGTGCCGACTCGGTTTCGTCCGAGCCCCATTAATCTTTTTCGTGTTCCCTCCGCTTTTTGGCTTGTGCTCTTGCTTGCCGGACAGCCGCTTTGCGGTGTGTGGCTAAGAGTGGGCAGCGAAGTGGAGTGTACAGTACTCAGAGTCTAGGAGCAGATTCAACCGAGTAGATACTTGTAAAGGAAACGGCCGGATCGCCTGATCTGTTTTTCTTCCCGGAGGTTTTTCGCGTGGGTGGCCTCCAGCGTTCACTCTTGCTAGTCGGACAGCCGCTCTGCGGTCTGTGGCTGACAGTGGGCCTTTGGTACCATGCACGGTACTAAGCCGTCTGCGGGAACTAACGTCTCAGGCCAAGCGGCCAGCCCCCGGGCCAACTCTGGCTGGCGTCGGGGCGAACAGTGATGCTACTGTCATAAAAAATGCGGAGATAGCACCCGAGCATCGCTCGGGGTTATCGTGCTTGCGTGACGCAAAAATATGCGGGCGAGGAGCTCACATTGATTTTTGTGTAGTCGTGGTCGTCGAAAACAGCCGGCGCGACTCGGCGATCGCGGAGCGCGTCGGCGCACCCGCTGGGTGTAGCCTTCGAGCCCCCGGGTGCTCGAAGGGGGGTTCCGGCCGGTCAGGCTCGACCGGCCAGGCGGCGAGGCGTCTTGCAACGTCCTTTTTCTTCTTTTTCTCTTCTGCCGACTGCTGACAGCCGGACAAAACTCTTCTTTAGTCTGCAATCCTTGCGGGGGCGCGCCAGCGCACCCGCGGGTGTAGCCCCCGAGATTCAGGCCGACTGCTGAGCAGTTGGGCCGGATCTCCCGGCAACTACTTTGTCTTCTTCTTCACGGGGGCGCGTCAGCGCACCCGCTGGGTGTAGCCCCCGAGATTCGGGCCGACTGCTGAGCAGTCGGGCCGGATCTCCCGGCGACTACTTTGTCTTCTTCCTCGCGGGGGCGCGTTAGCGCACCCGCTGGATGTATCGCCCGAGATTCGGGCGCTCGAGGAGGTCCCGGCCGGTCGGGCTTGACCGGCAGGGGGCGAGTGGGACGCGACCGAGCCGGCGCTCTTGCCGGCCAGACGTTGAAGCTGGTAGGCAGGCCGGGTCGCGTCTAGCCGTCCGAGTGGCGAAGCAGGCGGGTGGATAGACGAACGTTTTTCTTCGGATACATTTTTTTCCTAAGTCGACTTGAGCAGTCGGCCACATTTCTTTTTCTCTCGATGGGTTGGGCAGTCGGCCCTTCTTCTGCACGAGCAGCCGGCTTCATGCCTCTCTATCTTCTTCTCTCTCTCTCTCTCTCTCTCTCTCTCTCTCTCTCTCTTTTCACATCCATCTTGACCAGCCGGGTTCTTTATCTAGCCGGCATCTCTCTTTTTCTTGTCTTTATTCTTTTTCAGGCGAGCCGGCCCTCTGACTTTTCTTTGGCCGGGTCCAACCCCACTGCTTCTTTTCCTTTGAGCACCCGGCCAAAGCGAAGCCGGCCAGGGCGGGTCGGGCGGAGCCGGCTAGGCGGGCGCGGCAGGCGGGACACGGCCAAGCGCAGGGGAGCGCGGGCGCATGGCGGCGATGCAGACGGGACGCCGAAGGCGGAGCCGGCGCGAGGCCCGTGACCCGGCCGGCGCAGATAGCCGGCGCACGAGGGCCGGGTCGCGGGCGCAAGCCTGCGGAGACGACGGGGTGCGGGGACCCGACGTGGGGGCCCGCTGAGATGGTGAGGCAGCCGTGGGGGACCCGACAGGCGCGGTGGAGTGGAGCCGGCCGGGTTGCGGGGGAAGCCGGCACAGGCAAAGTCGGCAGGCGTGGACGGGGCAGGGCCGGCGGCCGACGCAGGATGCCAGCGCAGCACCGTTGCAGATCAGACGGCGGAGCCGGCGAGCAGGCAAGAGCCGACCTGGGCCAGCGGGAGGCGGCGACCCGGCCAGGCAGCGAGGCGGCAGAGGCCGACCGGGACAGCGGGATGAGGCCGAACGCGGCCAGGCAGCGGGTGCGGGCGGCTGCGGCCTTGCGAGCAGAGGGGCCGGGGCGGCGCGGGTGCGGCAGCCGGAGCCGGCGCGTGGACGGCGACGCGAGCCAGGGGCGGAGCCGTCGCAGGACGTGCGACCCGGCCAGTGGCTCGGGAACTCGGCAGAGCGGCACGGGCGGGGCTGGAGCAGTCACGGGCGGCAGCGCAGCGGACTGCTATAGCAGCCAACGGAGCAGCAAAGCAGCGCGCAAGAAAGGGACGTGGCCGGACGGTGCGGCGAGGAGAAGGCCGTGGGAGGCAAGAACGCGCCGAAGGCCGGGACGCAGCAGCGTGCGGAGCAGGGTGAAGGGAGCTGGAGGAGGACGCCATGGCCGCGACGGAGCTCGCGACGGTAGAGCAGCCGGCTGGAGAGAGCCCCTGCATGGCCGGTGGCCGGGCAGCGCCCGACTTGCATCCGGGCAAAGTACGAGGAGACTATGGCCATTATCTGTATTCGGATACGCGTAGTGTACAAGGGATGTCTGGCCGGTGTATGGGATGATGTATGACTATGGTTTTGGCTTGTGTCTGGCTTGAGTACGAGCAGTAACCAAGCAGTGTATGTGCAATGTATGGCCTGCATCTCGGGGGTATTTTGCTAGTGTATGGTAGGCGTATGACCACGGTCGACTTGCATCTAGCTAGCTTGCGTAGATGAAATATGGAGGAGCCAACGCGCGTTTCGGACGGAACAAGGCGCAGCGCAGGCGTGCGGGGCGCGCGGCCACGCGTGCAGTGCAATGCGGGCGAAGCCGGCGTGGAGTGGCGACGTGAAGCGCACGTTGCGAAGTGCTAGGGCGGCGCACGTGCGTGGAGACCACGCGGCCGGCGACGCAAAAGTGAGATAGCGCGTACATAATACGCACGTAGAGCAAGCTAGCTACAGAATCGATCGAACTGACAAGGTGTTTGTTTGCTCGCTAGCTTCACACACTCATGTTGTAGTGGATGTTGGATAGTGTATTGGCAGTGTTTGGCTCTGGCTAGCGTATGACTATGGTTGACTAGCATCTAGCTAGTTCGCAAAGATGGCGTGTGGAGAAGCTAATGCGCGTTCCGGCTAGAGCAAGGTGTAGCACGGAGAGGAGAAAACGCGAGCGGCGCGTGGGTGGCCACGGCCGACCAAAACGAGGCCTGCACGTGGCACGCGCGCGGATGGATGGTCGGCGTTGCGGTGGTGGTGATGACGAAGGCGGCGAGGCCGACGACGAGGACGCGCCACCCCTCACGGCCGCTCCGGGGGCGGGTCGATGTCGAGCCCCCGAGCGCTACCGGAGAGATGGCGCGACGCCGCGGCGGAGGCGATGAAGAAAAAAGGGTCCCGCCCGGACAACGAAACCAGCAGCAGCGCGGTAGCATAGTAGTAGTACCGCCCCAAGGTGGGCGCCAACTGTGGTGGTATTTCTCACGGGGGGCTTACGAGTCGACAGATGCCACAAGGGCTTAGTGTGTGGGTAAGACTGCTGCTGATAGGCCCGGGAGCGGGTATGCGAGTAGCACGTGGTGGTTTACCCAGCTTCGGAGCTCTCCGGAGAGATAATACTTCTACTGCTGCATGTGTGAGTGTATCTATCTGGGGTGTACATCGGGCAATACAAAGTGCTCCTGGAGCTGTATCTGGGATCAGTGCCAAGTGCATCTGATCTGGTATATGCCTATGTGAGGCATGCTAGTGGCCGGCCATGCTCATGCCGTGAGCATATGAGTGCTCATGCGTGAGTGTGTGTGAGTCCATGTGTGTATGAATGGATGGATGGATGGATGTGGGCATGAGCTAGCTAGCCTCTTGCTAGCTAGCATGCATGCGTCGGAGTGAACGGCCAAGAGGCCATAGTGGCCCGTGGCCGTGAGCCTCCCCTGGTGCTCCTTATAAAGGGGAGCCCAGGGGAGAAGGGATGGCCCATGTGACCAACTTCACTATTTGGGAGACAACGATGTGACATCTCACACCCGCTACAGTGTATCACTATTGCTCAGCAGTGTCCGGGTACAACCGTCTTGTCCGCGGTATGGCCATCGTGTCAGGGTCTTGTCGGTGTCGGGTCGTGCTACAGTCGGCAGCTGGCTGGTTGACGCAGTCGGCAGCCGGCTGGTTGGCGCAGTCGCAGCCGGCAGTCGGCCGGGCAGAGCAGTCAGACGGGAAGCCGGAAGGAGCGGCCCGACAGTCGGACTGAGGGGCTTTGCTAGCCCCGATGTCTTGAAATATCGTCTTGCCGTTCTCGGGGTACCCGTGGTCGATTACTCCGACAATCAGAGAGAAAGAATTATCACGATCCACGAGACGGAGCTGCCGCCAAGCCCTGTTCTTCCTTGGAGGGCAGATCTGGAGCCCGTTTGGGGTTCCGGTGAGGGGGATCTTCATTCTTCATCATCACCAACCCTTCTCTATCGCCAATTCCATGATGCTCCCCACTCGGAGTGAGTAATTTCTTCGTAGGCTCGCTGGTCGGTGAGGCGTTGGATGAGATTCATCATGTAATCGAGTTAGTTTTGTTAGGGCCTGACCCTAGTATCCACTATGTTCTTAGATTAATGTTGCTATGACTTTGCTATTCTTAATTCTTGTCACTTTGGGCCCGGGTGCCATGATTTAAGATATGAACCGTTTATGTTATCATCATTATATCCATGTTCTAGATCCAATATTGCAAGTTATAGTCACCTACAACGTGTTATGATCCGACAACCCCGGAGTGACAACAACCGGGCCCACTCTCGGTGATGACCGTAGTTTAAGGAGTTCATGTATCACTATGTGTTAATGCATTGTTCCGATTCTCTATTAAAAGGAGGCTTAATATCCCTTAGTTTCCAATATGGACCCCGCTGCCATGGAAGGGTAGGACAAAAGATGTCATGCAAGTTATTTTAATAAAGCACGTATGACTATCTATGGAATACATGCCTACATTATATCGATGAACTGGAGCTAGTGCCGTATCGCCCTAGGTTATAACTGTCACATGATGAATATCATCCAACAAGTCACCGATCCAATGCCTACGAACTTTTCCATATTGTTTCTGCTAAGTTACTACTTCTATCATCACGGTCACACTTGCTACAAAATTACTGCTATCACTGTTACTATTACTATTGCTGCTGTCACTACTATCAAAACTATCAAACTACTTTGCTACTGATCACTTTCCTGTAGATAATTAATCTCCAGGTGTGCTTGAATTGACAACTCAGCTGCTAATACCTTCAAATATTCTTTGGCTCCCCTTGTGTCGAATCTATAAATTTGGGTTGAATAGTCTACCCTCGAAAATTGTTGCGATCCCCTATACTTGTGGGTTATCAGGCAGCCCAAACGGCCGTTGTTGCTTCTCAGGTGGCGGCAGCAACATCTGCCTCAGGGATAGCAACTGGCAAGAGCGGCACAACAGCTATCTGTTCCGCGGCGGCGGCCTTAGCCCTGATGGAGGCCGCCCACGACCATGTCGAGGCCGCCCATGCCTAGATCATGGCGGTGACCGCACAAATCGAATGAAGCTTCTCCGACAACGGTCAGCAACCCACGGTCGAAGAGCTGGCAATCACCGAGAGCGTTCGAGCAGCATTCCGTTCCTCCGCCGCATACCTTGTGACGACAGAGCCCGTCCAAGCCCAGATCGCTGCCGTCCAAGCCCAGCTCGTGGCAGCCTTTTCCAAAGAGATGGCGGATGCGGATGCGAGATGATTGTCGAGTATGGTGCGATGCATGCCATGGAGCCCCTTCCCCAGGAGACCGTCGGGCATGACCTAGACATGGAGGCGGCGGCGGAGATCAACAAGCACCAGCCGTAGTAGTACTCTTTGTTTTGTTTAATTAAGAGCGCTGGTCTTTAATTTGTTAGAGTAATGTTTAGGTCAGCTAGCTGTGTTTAATTGCTGAACTTGTTTGATTAAGAAGTGTGGGTGTGCTGTAGTCCCCTTTGTGTACCCAAATTATGCAATGACGTGCATGACCACCATAATCATGGAAATTCGAACCAAATTTTTTGACGTTCAAACTCATCACACACGGGTTAAGCTATCTGAATCGTTTGTGATGTTCACATATCGTACACAGTTCTGAATAAGGGACCATGTCTGATGACACTTTGCGTGCCAGTTTTTTCGCTGAAGCAATTCCAAATTTTCGGCTTCCGCGGAAATATCTACCTCCCTGCCCCCCCCCCCTTACCAAAATCCACATTTCCGCTGTTTCCACCTTCCTTTCCAAGTTGAAACCTTCACTCCTTGCTTGCAGCGCCGCCTCCTCGCCGGCGCCCCTCCTTCACGCTGCTCGGCCTCGCCTATCCAGGCAGGTAATCCACACTTGACCCCCATCCTCCTCATCCTTCCACATCCCACATGCCCCAACCGCTGGCGCGAGCGAGACACCTTCCACCCAAATCACCGACCCCTCCACCAAATAAGTGCCGCCCTAAGCCATGGTGCACGCAGTATAGCCAGGATCTCAAGGAGCATTTGGCAGTGGAGAGGCAAATCGCGGCGGCACGCGCGGATGAGGTGGCGATGGCTGCCATTCGTGCCGACCTCCGGATCTTGGAGGATCACCTCGTCATCGAGGCCACCGTCGATGCCTCGTGCGCCGACAGTGCGACGCGGTTGGCTGCTTTAAACGAAAGTTCATGGCATTTTCTCGAGGCCACCGTCAGTGCCTTCGACGAAGACTACGAGGTGTTTTCTCAGCGTGCACGTTCTTACCTCATCTCGAGAGCCAGCGGGTTGGTGCCCGGAGCAGCTCAGGCAACTCACCACTATGACGAGGGAACCCACGAAGCGGAGGCCTCGCCCTCTTCCATGTCCAAGGAGCCAATCGTCATCTATATCTCCGACAATGAGGAGTAGCTTGTCTTATTAGCTCACTATAAGGACCCATGTTCAGTTTGCTAGCCACTACCTAAATTCTAGTGAATTGTGCTATCTAGTTTTACCATGCAATCTTCTGCTCCAGAGTATATGTTCTATATGTCATGCAATGTGGTGTTCAGTTAACTGTTTGGTTCAGTTCTGCAAATGTGATGTTCAATTCTTTAGGGTGCAATTTTCCAAGTTGTCTAGCATGCTTGGTTTGTTTAACTGTCTGATCTTCTGTTAGGAGTATGTTATATTGTGCAATGTGGTGCTCAGTTAACGTTTGGTTAATTTGTTGTGGTGTTTAGATAACTGTTTGGTTCAATTCTGCAATGTGATGTTCAATTGTTGTGGGCGCATTCTGTTATTGTATACCATGTGAGAAATAAATTGAATTTGGCTGTACTAAATACATGAGAAACAAATACAATTGCTATATTTCCAAGTTGTTAATCATGCTTGGTTTGGTTAACTATCTGATCTTCTATTAGGAGTATGTCATATTGTGCAATGTGGTGCTCAATTAACATTTGGTTCATTTTTTGTGGTGTTTAGTTAACTGTTTGGTTCAATTCTGCAATGCGATGTTCATTTGTTGTGGCTGCATTCTGTTATTATATACCATGTGAGAAATAAATCGAATTTGGCTGTACTAAATACATGAGAAACAAATACAATTGCTATATTTCCAAGTTGTTAAGCATGCTTGGTTTGGTTAACTGTCTGATCTTCTATTAGGAGTATGTTGTATTGTGCAATGTGGTGCTCGGTTAACATTTGGTTCATTTGTTATGGTGTTTAGTTAACTGCACATGCATGGTTCATTGTCTAATAGCACATTATTGTGCAATTGCAGGAACCATTCTAATATTCAGGTTTTTAACAATTTGGTCTTGCACATGCAGGTCCTGCTATCAGAGGTTTTGACCCACTGTTCGACCCTTTTTGAATATGGGGAAATGAGTTCTCCATGAATATCAAGCAAGTCAAGAAACTCAGAAAAGATTGTTAGGATAATAAAATTAGCGACAAAAACAAAAGATCTTTGTCTGCATAATGAAGAAGACATCAGTTCACTACAAGATGGTACTAACTATTATACCTTGCCTTTTTTTATTCCTTTGCCCCATTTCCAATATAGAGAAGATATTTATGCACATCATTGTTTTTAGGCCTTTCCAAAGCAGTTCACTGATGATTACCTCTCAAACCACCTCTATGGTTAGGAGGCAAGGAAGATTTTCTGTCAGGACCCCGATTCCAAGTCACATTGATCTAGCCGGTAACACCTCATATCACTTTGCGGCCTCACGCACGGTATTCCCACGGGTCTCGCCTTACCATGGCCCGGGATCGTTTGCGCCTTTTGGCTCACGTATATGATAGTATCGCTAGCATCCATATGACAGAGAACCCGGGCCGACATGACTAGTCGTGAACCCAAAGCGGCACTAACCTATGGGGACAGGCATACATGAATCACATCGAGCATGTCGGCCAGCAGAGTGTGAATTCGGGCTGTAGCACCGAGCTAACAGGACTCCGGGAACCCAGGCTGTAGAAGGCTAGGCAGGACTCCGGATGTCACCGTGTGGCATTTCCCCGAAGGGACAGACACAGGAACGAAGTGAAACACATGCCGGCCAGTCAAGTGTCCTGAGCAGTAGTGCTGGGCTAGCAGGACTCCGGTGAACCAGGCTGTAGCAGACTACTATGGCTCATGGAAGCACAAGACTACATTTCCCCATAAGAGAGGCTGCCAAGGATAACCAACTAGATTGTTGGATCCCACACATACCAAGCATTTCAATCATACACACAATATGCTCGATATGTGTAAATACAACATGGCATCACAACATAACTCTACGACTCAAGTATTTATCCACTAGGCTCCGAGGAGCGAGAAATACAAACATGGGTCTCATGACCAAACATTCAGAGCATACAAGTCAAACACATGCGGAAGCTTAACATGTCTGAGTACAGACATCTTCAAATGGAAAAAGACTAAGAAGCCTGACTATCTACCAGATCCTGACGAGGGCACAAGATCGTAGCTGAGGTATCAAGCTAAACATCGAAGTCCACGCGGAACTACTAGCGAGACTGAAGTCTCTCTCTGCAAAACATAAATTAAGCAAGCGTGAGTACAAAGGTACTCAGCAAGACTTACATCAGAACTAGCTACATATGCATCGGTATCAACAAGGGGGGGTGGTGGAGTTTAACTGCAGCAAGCCAGCTTTGACTCAGTGGCTAACCTGAACTACGACTGCAAGCAACTCTTTTGAGGTGGCGCACACGAGTCCACATATTCACCATTCAATACACTACTATGGATCCGCTCCCGTCTCCCTACGGGAAGGCCATCCATAGCACTCACACTTATCTTGCGAGTTTTAGAGTACCCACATTCACTTGTCTATGAACTGTTATAGGCAACCCAGAAGTCCATTACCGCGGATACGGCAATTCGAATAGATGATGTTAACCCTGCAGGGGTGTACTTCTTCACACACGCTCCCACCACTTACCGTCGTTTACACGACATGTACTCGGCAACCTTCAAGTAGAAGCCCAACGAGGGTGTCAGCCACGGCCTACCTAAACACTCAAGTCTCTAGTCCAGGTTTATCGCCTATCCAGGTTCCATCCGCAGGGAGTCCGGCCGAGGTTTCCACATACGGCCCTGAACGATGTGTACAGGGTTCCGAGACACCAAATGGGCGCCCGGCATGCCCGGCCATGGTGTATCTACCGCAACATAGGCCACCCCTAGGGTCAGCGCTATGCACGGCCGCCAACACATATCCTATAAACACCAGAAACTAGTTGCAACTCCTAGACAGAGTACTAGGGTGATTAAGAAGCCGAGAGGGTCCATTGGTTTCGGGCCCAATGCGTGGTAGTAACTGTTTCATGGATCACAAACACAGAAATCAGTTCCTGAGGACGGCTTCAATGAGACAACCCACCATGTACTCCTACATGGCCTCTCACCGCTACCTTTACCAAATCGTTTTCACACATTTAGCTCTCAACAGTAGGACATGTTCACACACCTCCGATTCATTCCCGATGAATCAGACCTGACACAACTCTATGCAATAGCAAGCATGACAACAAGCATGAATGAGTAGGCACATCAGGGCTCAAACAACTCCTACTCATGCTAGTGGGTTTCATCTATTTACTGTGGCAATGACAGGTCATGCAGAGGAAAGGGGTTCAACTACCGCAGCATGTAACAGTTGAATCGTTGTTGTCCTAATGCAGTAAAAGAGAGCAGGAGCGAGAGAGTGGGATTGTATCGGAATGAACAAGGGGGTTTTGCTTGCCTGGCACTTCTGAAGATAACATTGAGTCTTCATCAGTGTCAGCGATCACAGCGTCGGAGCAGCGTCTACCGAGAGGGGACAATCACCGGCAATAGAGAAGGAACACAATCAATGCAATGCACAACATGATGCATGATAATGACATGGCAATATGTTGTTGATTGAGCTAATGCAACTAGCAACACAATTAAATGAAGTTGGTTTGAATACAAGATTCAAATTCAAACTCCATATATGATTAGTTAAATGCCATTTATTTGTTTTGTCCAAAACAGAGGACAAACATTGTTCAAACATGCATGAAAATGCCATAAACATATTCCTTGAATTATTCTGATAATTTTTCATATATAATTTATTTCATTTGGAGTTACGGTTGATTTTCTATGATTTTTAGAAGTTTTGGGCATTTTCTGGAATTTTCTGAATTATTATAATTTAAACTAAATCCAGAAAATGTATTACTGCGTCAGCATGACGTCAAGGTGATGTCAGCAGGTCAAAGGCGTCGACCAGGTCAAACCTGACCGGTGGGACCCACTGGTCAGTGACCCAGTCAACTAACTAAGTTAGTTAGCCCTAACTAACTAGCCTGGGCCCACTGGTCAGCGACTGTAGTAACTAACCTAACTAGCTAATTAGCGCTAACTAGAGTAATTAGTCGGGCGGGGCCCGTAAGTCAGTGAGAGAGAGGGGGAGGTCAAACCGGGCAGTGGGGTCAACCCATGCCGGTCAACGTGTCAGGGGTCGCCGGCGTTTAGCCGCTGGCGACGACAGAGACGGCGGGGCGGCTCGGAAATGCTCTATAGGGCACCATTCGATCCGTGGGTTGCACCTATGGGTTCCTGGGAGTGAGGCGCATCCATTGGGGGTGGTGGTAGGAGCTGGGGTGGCCGGAAAGTGGCCGGCGACGAGGTTCAGCGGTGGCAGCAGCTCGGGCATCCTCGGGATAGCGCTACAGAGCACGGGAGGGGGCGCTGCGGTTGTCTGCGGGCTCATGGGATCGTGCTAAGCACGATGGTGTGCTTGGACACGAGCTGCGGTGGCTGTGGCCACGGCGGCGACATCGCCGGCAGCGTGGAGTTCTCGGCCAAGATGGGCTATGGCCTAGAGGTCAAAAACGACCAGGGGAAAAGGGGGAGATGACTCGGGGGCTCACCGTGAGTCCGTTTGGAGGGTCAGTGGGCTCGAGGGCGGCCGGAGTGCAGCGAATCGACGGCGAGGGGCTCGGGTGCCCGAGGTTGAAGAAGTCCGCGATGACGATGAAGCAGGGCCTCCTGGCGTCTAGTAGCTCGATTGGGAGGACGAGGAGGTTCTGGCGGTTCTTCTGGACTCGGCGGAAGGGTGAGGGGTGCCCGGTGGCCATGGTGGTGCTCATCGGCGCGACGACGGCGTTCTCGGGCGGCTGCGAGGAGAGAACCAGAGAGGGAGAGAGAACCAGGGAGTGAGGGGAAAGATTGAGGGGGTCCAGGGGGTGTCGTGGCGCTCGGGGTAGTCTCCAGCAGTGGCGAGCAAGCAGGAGGTGGCCGGACGCGTGCTCGCGCGCGCCGGCCACGTGCTCGTCCTCCTGGCAAGGGGAAGACGACAGGGAGGAGCCCCTGGTGGGCTGGGCCGGCCACTTGGGCCACCAGGTGGCTGCACAGGTGAGTTGGCCCAGGTAAGCTCTCTCTCTTCTCTGTTTTCTAAATTGTTTCAGTTTTCTATTTTTCTGCAATTGTTTTGGGTTTAGTTTTAACACCAAACCATTTTATAAAATCCTGAAAATAATTATGTGACTAGAACTAAAATATCCTAAACCACATAAAATGTTCCAGAATTATTGGACATATATTAATTATATAAAGAATATATATCCAATACAAATAGTTATTATATTAATTCAAAGGCCCAAAATAAATGTTTCTGAGATACCAAAAACATTGGTTTGAATTTTACTTCTTGCCAATATTTTCGGAGACTAAGAGGAACATTTTCTTGGATTTCTTTGAAGACATTTTAATGTTGATTAATTTTGAACTGGTTTCTGAGGGTTTCAACAAACCTCAATTCAACTTTCAGAAATTTTAGACATGATGCATGAGTGCAGATGCAACTATTTCACTTAGGTACTCTAGGGCTGTGACAACTCACCCCCACTAAACAAGAATCTCATCCCGAGATTCAAGACGTGAGGTAAGAAGACAGAGGGGCACAAGACCAACACAATCTTCACGATCCAGCTTGCACCTCTTAGGGTTGTTGATTCGTTGCATACGTGGAATCTGACATCCTTGCTTTTGAGATCTTCATCCACGCGATGACGAGAAGAAAAGAAACTCTCGAAGAATCGATCTTCTTGAAGATCGAGCAACCGACGATCAACTCACAGAACGAGACATAGCGACATCAGTCGAGATGAGACACGATACACACATCAAGAATGATGGAAATGAGCATATGACAAGGTTTAAGTAAGTAGCGGAATTCCCACACCTAGGAGGGTGGTGAACGGTGTCAACGTAGCGAGGGGTTGGGTTGCCATGATACCATAGCGAGACAGCGTAAGGAAGGTGACTCGGAGAAATATTCCCTTAAGTGGCAAAAAGAATTACTTTTGATTCAGAGATCATTGAAACTCTTTATACCAGTCTAAGGAAAATCACAACAATCGCTTAGAGGAGTACGAAGGGATGGCATACCCGGACTAGAATGGATGATGTGAACTACCTTGTTGAAGGCAATGCAATGGATGATTTTTGCTTATCATCGGAAATGGATGGAACCCATGGTAGTACCACTGTTGAAGATGATCCTGACCAGGAATTACCGGGAAGGTAGTCCAAGATAGAATGGCACAATGGCGGTGCAAGCTGGGAACAAAATGCAAATGTGGGAATGATTCTAGTAACTGGGGATAAACTCAACAGTAGAGAGTGATTCCACTGTTTGAATGGTTCTAGCATAATCGAGGGAACCGAGAGCACAACGACCCCTGAGGAACAACTTCTAGAATAAGTTGCACTAAATCCTCATGGAGAAGATGGGCAAATAGCTCAATCAAGATTCTACAACGATAGATCTTCCGGCTAGGTGTGTCGGCCAGAACAACAACCTTGTTGGGCCTACATCATAAATCTTGGAATAGCTCCAACCATCATATCTTCCTGACATTCAGATCTGGTTGGTAATGGGATATTTCAGACAACATGTCCGGAAAGAAAGTTTGCAACACAAACCGACGAGATGATGTTGCAAGATTCTCGGGAATTGAACTATGATAGTAAACTCCAAAACATGAGCTGGTTCTGCTACATATATATGAACACGTTGTCCAAGACAAGCATGACCATGTAGAAGTCCTACAAAAAAATACTACCGAGTTCAGGTGGGGAACCATCATTGAGGATATCGAGGTCCTTGTGCATGAACTAGTATTCGCACAACAACCCCTTTTCCTTGAACAAATCAATCAGTGGCTTGGTGTGCTAGGGAATACATATGGAGTGGAGGTAATTAATCTACCAAACCATAGAATATTTTGCACGTATGCATGACTGATTTGGGATGATTCTAGGGAAAACATAAAAAAAACCTTCCTCAAATTCATGGCGGCAACTTACACCTAGTGCACGTGAACTTGGAGAAGGTCACTTCTTTCATCCAAGCATAAGCTTCATGAACGGAACACGAAGGCATTGCTTACAAGGTTTTCAACACTAGATTGATGTTCAGTCATGAATCATGGGGGAGACAAAATGTTGCTGATGGGCTCAACAACAACTCATCAGAATTTCCATATCACTGGACTTCCACCATCATGTGAACACGGTGCTAACATTGGTCAGACCAAAGATGTAATGGTGTATGCTCGAGGGATCAAACACGAGTAAGACAACATTACGAACATCGTTGGTTCTGATTTGACTTGACGATAGCCCATACTCAAGTCAAAGTTTTGACAAGACAATAGATCCAATAACTGATCACGAGGATCAATTGGTGAAGATATCATCTTTCTTCAACACACGCACAAACACAAAGATATCCCTTAACATGAACTAAGTCAGACAAGCTTTTATCTTCCAACTCTCCAAGTTGTTGTTAAGCTTAACCAACTAGCTCAGGGTTATCCAACACAGATTCTTGGAGAATGGGTGGTTGGAGGAAAACCAACATGATCACGAACTCAACATAGCGGTTAGGTGACAACCAGGTAATACTTCCGAGAAGATAATCGGAACATCACGAACCACTGATATGATACTAAGCTCGAGATCAATCTTGCTTTTCAGGGCAAGACGATATGATCGATAGAGTAAGGGTTTGGCAAAATCCTAACTCGTTGATCGAAGAGTGCACCAGGAAATAAGGACTAGGTAGCATAATCTATCTTAGAATGATGATTCAATAACCAACACGCTAAGAATGAGAATATTGTCCATTAACTACCAAGCAATGGAGTTGCTAGGAGTATTGATTTCACACATCACGACTCACTTGCCGGCATTCCGGTTACAATAACACGGGAACTGAGGAATGAATAATGATGGCAAGAAGTATCACTGCGTCAAGAATTCATAAGAGAAGGTGCAATTCTCACGACGCTCCTGACATAAAGTGGGTAATACTTCAGGGTAGAACAGAACCAAAAGCTGGGTTGCATTTTGATCTGCGGATTACAACTGCTTTGACCCAATCCTGGATATGGATGAGGTACTGGAGTTTGTTTCTCCTAGTCATTCTGAAATAGAACGGGTTGACGAACCACAAGAATACTAGGCATCGATGAACACGAATGCATACATACTCCTCACTATCAATTGATAGACGAAGATCGGAATATAACAGAAGGGGGACAACTCAAAGGTACATATAACTTTCTGAGTTGTGGATGCATAGATTAGTATGTCGAACGAGTTCAACATATTTCTTCCGGATAACCCATGCAGAAAGGTAGGGTTGGCAGAGTCACAACATAGAATGGAGAACTCATCAGGAGCACTCTGTCGTGACCTTTTGGTTCAAAAGAACTCCTGCCAAGAATGGCTCATGATAATTGGAAGAAGGATGTACCACGAACCTCGAGGACTATCACAAAGGTTACTAATATCCTAAAGGAACTAGCAACACTATCAACATGAGGTAAGTAGGGTGAATCTTGGGTTCAAGAACCCATGAATAGAGTACCTACTACTACATGGCATGACGAAATGCTTTCGAGAATAATGGCCAGAATCACACACTGGGGATAAAAACATGGCTAGATCACTAGGTGACTCCCTAAAACACCTAGGCCATAAAAATAGCTCCAACATATATGTTGAGGCAATAGAGTACCTCAACTCATCGATTAGTGTGGTTGAACTGGCCCAAAGGGACATCGGGAACGGAAAGAAGGGCTTTGCAAGTGCATCAGACTGTTTAGAGACCTCGGATGACTCGGACAGCATAACGGCTATAAATGCTCAAAATTATTTGAGACATACTGCAAAAATGGTGGCATAACCACTTAACAACATCATATCAAGGTTCTGAGGCCAGCTATGAGCATACAAAGGTACAAGGAACTGAACTGAGACTTGAATCCAACAATCCTATAAGTCTACGGATTAGTAACGTGTCATCCTGATAGATAGATAAGAAGGCCGAGTTTCTTAACCCGCGTAGAATGATAAGAGAATGACTCAGATCAGAGGGCATAAGGTAAAGGAGTAAAAAGAGCCTTACGTTCCCTTCCACAATCAATTCCCCTACATGACTAAAGCATTTCTAGACACAACTTCGACCGGTTTGTCTTGGTAAACCTACAGGCAGTAAGGCTCTGATACCAACGCTGTCAGGACCCCGATTCCAAGTCACATTAATCTAGCCGGTAACACCTCATATCACTTTGCGGCCTCACGCACGGTATTCCCACGGGTGTCGCCTTACCATGGCCCGGGACCATTTGCGCCTTTTGGCTCACGTATATGATAGTGTCGCTAGCATCCATCTGACAGAGAACCTGGGCCGACATGACTAGTCATGAACCCAAAGCGGCACTAACCTATGGGGACAGGCATACATGAATCAAATCGAGCATGTCGGTCAGCAACGTGTGAATTCGGGTTGTAGCACTGGGCTAACAGGACTCCGGGAACCCGGGCTGTAGCAGGCTACGCAGGACTCCGGATGTCACCGTGTGGCATTTCCCCGAAGGGACAGACACAGGAACGAAGTGAAACACATGACGGCCAGTCAAGTGTCCTGAGCAGTAGTGCCGGGCTAGCAGGACTCCGGTGAACCAGGCTGTAGCAGACTACTATGGCTCATGGAAGCACAAGACTACATTTCCCCATAAGAGAGGCTGCCAAGGATAAACAACTAGATTGTCGGATCCCACACATACCAAGCATTTCAATCATACACACAATATGCTCGATATGTGTAAATACAACATGGCATCACAACATAACTCTATGACTCAAGTATTTATCCACTAGGCTCCGAGGAGCGAGAAATACAAACATGGGTCTCATGACCCAACATTCAGAGCATACAAGTCAAACACATGCGGAAGCTTAACATGTCTGAGTACAGACATCTTCAAATGGAAAAAGACTAAGAAGCCTGACTATCTACCAGATGCTGCCGAGGGAACAAGATCGTAGCTGAGGTATCAAGCTAAACGTCGAAGTCCACGCGGAACTACTAGCGAGACTGAAGTCTCTCTCTGCAAAACATAAATTAAGCAAACGTGAGTACAAAGGTACTCAGCAAGACTTACATCAGAACTAGCTACATATGCATTGGTATCAACAAGGGGGGGTGGTGGAGTTTAACTACAGCAAGCCAGCTTTGACTCAGTGGCTAACCTGAACTACGACTGCAAGCAACTCTTTTGAGGTGGCGCACACGAGTCCACATATTCACCATTCAATACACTACTATGGATCCGCTCCCGTCTCCCTACGGGAAGGCCATCCATAGCACTCACTCTTATCTTGCGAGTTTTAGAGTATCCACTTTCACTTGTCTATGAACTGTTATAGGCAACCCAGAAGTCCATTACCGCGGACACGGCTATTCGAATAGATGATGTTAACCCTGCAGGGGTGTACTTCTTCACACACGCTCCCACCACTTACCGTCGTTTACACGACATGTACTCGGCAACCTTCAAGCGGAAGCCCAATGAGGGTGTCGGCCACGGCCTACCTAAAAACTCAAGTCTCTAGTCCAGGTTTATCGCCTATCCAGGTTCCATCCGCAGGGAGTCCGGCCGAGGTTTCCACATATGGCCCCGAACGATGTGTACAGGGTTCCGAGACACCAAACGGGCGCCCGGCATGCCCGGCCACGGTGTATCTACCGCAACATAGCCCACCCCTAGGGTCAGCGCTACGCACAGCCGCCAACACATATCCTATAAACACCAGAAACTAGTTGCAACTCCTGGACAGAGTACTAGGGTGATTAAGAAGCCGAGAGGGTCCATTGGTTTCGGGCCCAATGCGTGGTAGTAACTGTTTCATGGATCACAAACACAGAACTCAGTTCCTGAGGACGGCTTCAATGAGACAACCCACCACGTACTCCTACATGGCCTCTCGCCGCTACCTTTACCAAATCGTGTTCACACATATAGCTCTCAACAGTAAAACATCTTCACACACCTCCGATTCATTCCCGATGAATCAGACCTGACAAAACTCTATGCAATAGCAGGCATGACAACAAGCATGAATGAGTAGGCACATCAGGGCTCAAACAACTCCTACTCATGCTAGTGGGTTTCATCTATTTACTGTGGCAATGACAGGTCATGCAGAGGAAAGGGGTTCAACTACCGCAGCATGTAACAGTTGAATCGTTGTTGTCCTAATGCAGTAAAAGAGAGCAGGAGCGAGAGAGTGGGATTGTATCAGAATGAACAAGGGGGTTTTGCTTGCCTGGCACTTCTGAAGATAACATTGAGTCTTCATCAGTGTCAACGATCACAGCGTCGGAGTAGAGTCTACCGAGAGGGGACAATCACCGGCAATAGAGAAGGAACACAATCAATGCAATGCACAACATGATGCATGATAATGACATGGCAATATGTTGTTGATTGAGCTAATGCAACTAGCAACACAATTAAATGAAGTTGGTTTGAATACAAGATTCAAATTCAAACTCCATATATGATTAGTTAAATGCCATTTATTTGTTTTGTCCAAAACATAGGACAAACATTGTTCAAACATGCATGAAAATTCCATAAACAGATTCCTTGAATTTTTCTGATAATTTTTCATATATAATTTATTTCATTTGGATTTATGGTTGATTTTCTATGATTTCTAGAAGTTTTGGGCATTTTCTGGAATTTTATGAATTATTATAATTTAAACTAAATCCAGAAAATGTATTACTGCGTCAGCATGATGTCAAGGTGATGTCAGCAGGTCAAAGGCGTCGACCAGGTTAAACCTGACCAGTGGGACCCACTAGTCAGTGACCCAGTCAACTAACTAAGTTAGTTAGCCCTAACTAACTAGCCTGGGCCCACTGGTCAGCGACTATAGTAACTAACCTAACTAGCTAATTAGCGCTACCTAGAGTAAATAGTCGGGCGGGGCCCGTAAGTCAGTGAGAGAGAGGGGGAGGTCAAACCGGGCAGTGGGGTCAACCCATGCCGGTCAACGTGTCAGGGGTCGCCCGCGTTTAGCCGCCGGCGACGACAGAGATGGCGGGGCGGCTCGGAAATGCTCTGCAGGGCACCATTAGATTTGTGGGTTGCACCTACGGGTTCCTGGGAGTGAGGCGCATCCATTGGGGGTGGTGGTAGGAGCTGGGGTGGCCGAAAAGTGGCCGGCGACGAGGTTCAGCGGTGGCAGCAGCTCGGGCATCCTCGGGATAGCGCTACAGAGCACGGGAGGGGGCGCTGCGGTTGTCTGCAGGCTCATGGGATCGTGCTGAGCACGATGGTGTGCTCGGACACGAGCTACGGTGGCTGTGGCCATGGCGGCGACATCACCGGCGGCATGGAGTTCTCGGCCAAGATGGGGCTATGGCCTAGAGGTCAAAAACGACCAGGGGAAAAGGGGGAGATGACTCGGGGGCTCACCGTGAGTCCGTTTGGAGGGTCAGTGGGCTCGAGGGTGGCCGGAGTGCAGCGAATCAACGGTGAGGGGCTTGGATGCCCGAGGTTCAAGACGACCGCGATGACGATGAAGCAGGGCCTCCTGGCGTCTAGTAGCTCGATTGGGAGGACGAGGAGGTTCTGGCGGTTCTTCTAGACTCGGCGAAAGGGTGAGGGGTGCCCGGTGGCCGCGGTGGTGCTCGTCGGCGCGACGACGGCGTTCTCGGGCGGCTGCGAGGAGAGAACCAGAGAGGGAGAGAGAACCAGGGAGTGAGGGGAAAGATTGAGGGGGTCCAGGGGGTGTCGTGGCATTCGGGGTAGTCTCCAGCAGCGACGAGCAAGCAGGAGGTGGCCGAACGCATGCTCGCGCGCGCCGGCCACGCGCTCGTCCTCCTGGCAAGGGGAAGACGACAGGGAGGAGCCCCTGGTGGGCTGGGCCGGCCACTTGGGCCGCCAGGTGGCTGCACAGGTGAGTTGGCCCAGGTAAGCTCTCTCTCTTCTCTGTTTTCTAAATTGTTTCAGTTTTCTATTTTTCTGCAATTGTTTTGGGTTTAGTTTTAACACCAAACCATTTTATAAAATCCTGAAAATAATTATGTGACTAGAACTAAAATTTCCTAAACCACATAAAATGTTCTAGAATTATTGGACATATATTAATTATATAAAGAATATATATCCAATACAAATAGTTATTGAATTAATTCAAGGGCCCAAAATAAATGTTTCTGAGATACCAAAAACATTGGTTTGAATTTTACTTCTTGCCAATATTTTCGGAGACTAAGAGGAACATTTTCTTGGATTTCTTTGAAGACATTTTAATGTTGATTAATTTTGAACTGGTTTCTGAGGGTTTCAACAAACCTCAATTCAACTTTCAGAAATTTTAGACATGATGCATGAGTGCAGATGCAACTATTTCACTCAGGTACTCTAGGGCTGTGACAGTTTTCATACAACACACACGGTTCAACATTAAAGTGTTTCTGAAGAGGATGAAGGACGGATGGTCAATCATCCAAAGGCACTGGCCTAAAGTTGCAAAGACCTTCAACTTGAATGAAGGATGAATATTCGCCTTCCGCTTCAGTAGTTTTCCAGATGAGATGCATCTGTTATATACCGTCTATGATGCTAATTTTGTAAGGTTCTACATGTTGCATGTGAAACTTGGTGCTGGTGCAGTTGTGTAATGGGGTAGCTGAGTGCTGAAGATATATCATGTTGTACTCTGATGCATTTCAATTATGAAATTCTCCTTCCTTAATATGGAAATGAAATATAATATGTGCTTAATATGAATGTCAATTAGATTAATAAATGGATTATTAATAATAGGGCAATTAGCCTGCTAATTGGGTTTTTCTATTGCAAACGGTTATTGCAAAAATACCATGGGCAATGACCTCAGGCAACGCACACAGTTTCTAGGAATAAACCATGTTAGATCAATGAACAATCACACACGACTTTCTCTTGAAAACTATTTGCATTAGGCCACCTTGCGCAAATGTTTACCACATAGAAACTGTGTGTGATGGACAGCCTTTGCCACATAGTTTCTTCTACGGACCATGTGTGATGCATTCAATAACGCAAACGATAAAATTGTTAATATCGTTTGCAATGGCAACGCTATCACAGACGATTTAACGGGAAAAATAGTGTATGATATACATGTGTAAGGAAACGTTTTCCTTGGAGCGACTGTGTGGATGTACATGCGAACGAAAACGTTTAGCGGGGACTGCCTGTGTGGGATGTACTTGCGACCGGAAACAATTTCGCCTGTATAATTGAATTTTTTAGCTCTACTGTACGTATTTCCGTATTTGAGCGCTCGCTGGTCGCACACGAACTCTTTTTGCTGAGCGTGTGTCCCAGGAGGGCATATCCCCGACGGTTTCTAGGTCGTGTGGGAAGGACCCTGATACATCCATTTTGCATCATGCTTTTATATCGATATTTATTGCATTATGGGTTGTTATTACACATTATGTCACAATACTTATGCCTATTCTCTCTTATTTTACAAGGTTTACATGAAGAGGGGGAATGCCGGCAGCTGGAATTCTGGGTTGGAAAAGGAGCAAATATTAGAGACCTATTCTACACATCTTAAAAAGTCCTGACACTTCACGGGAGCACGTTTCAGAATATATATAAAATATTGGGCTAAAGAAGTACCAGAGGGGGGCCACCCACCGTCCACGAGGGTGGGGCGCGCCCTACCCCCCCTAGGCGCGCCCCTGCCTCGTGGGCCCCCTGGCGGCCCTCCGATGCCCATATTTGCCTATATGGAGTCTTTCATCGAGGAAAAAAATCATAAGCAAGCTCACGGGATGAAACTCCGCCGCCACGAGGTTGAACTTTGGCGGAACCAATCTAGGGCTCCGACGGAGCTGTTCTGCCGGGGAAACTTCCCTCCGGGAGGGGGAAATCATCGCCATCGTCATCACCAATGATCCTCTCATTGGGAGGGGGTCAATCTCCATCAACATCTTCACCATCACCATCTCATCTCAAACCCTAGTTCATCTCTTGTATCCAATCTTTGTATCCAAACCTCAAATTGGTACCTGTGGGTTGCTAGTAGTGTTGATTACTCCTTGTAGTTGATGCCAGTTGGTTTACTTGGTGGAAGATCATATGTTCAGATCCATTATGCATATTAATACCCCTCTAATTATGAACATTAATATGCTTTGTGAGTAGTTATGTTTGTTCCTGGGGACATGGGAGAAGTCTTGCTATAAGTAGTCATGTGAATTTGGTATTCGTTCGATATTTTGATGAGATGTATGTTGTCATCCCTCTAGTGATGTCATGTGAACGTCGACTACATGACACTTCACCATTGTTTGGGCCTAGAGGGAGGCATTAGGAAGTAATAAGTAGATGATGTGTTGCTAGAGTGACAGAAGCTTAAACCCTAGTTTATGCGTTGCTTCGTAAGGGATTGATTTGGATCCATATGTTTCATGCTATGGTTAGGTTTACCTTAATTCTTCTGTTGTAGTTGCGGATGCTTGCACTAGGGGTTAATCATAACTCGGATGCTTGTCCAAGTAAGGGAAGTACCCAAGCACTGGTCCACCCACATATCAAATTATCAAAGTACCGAACGCGAATCATATGAACGTGATGAAAACTAGCTTGACGATAGTTCCCATGTGTACTTGGGAGCGCTTTCCTTCATATAAGAGTTTTTCCAGGCTTGTCCTTTGATAAAAAAAGGATTGGGCAATCTTGCTGCACCTTATTTACTTTTATTACTTGCTACTCATTACAAATTACCTTATCACAAAAC
Source organism: Triticum urartu (assembly GCF_003073215.2). Taxonomy (NCBI): domain Eukaryota; kingdom Viridiplantae; phylum Streptophyta; class Magnoliopsida; order Poales; family Poaceae; genus Triticum; species Triticum urartu. The sequence goes on from NC_053028.1 coordinate 266,250,935, forward strand.
TATATGTTACCGATAATTTCAGTGCTTGCAGAGAATACCTTACTGAAAACTGCTTATCATTTCCTTCTGCTCCTCGTTGGGTTCGACACTCTTACTTACGTAAAGGCTACGATAGATCCCCTACACTTGTGGGTCATCAAGACTCTTTTCTGGCATCGTTGTCGGGGAGTGAAGCGCCTTTGGTGGGTGGAATTTGGTAAGGAAAATTTATATAGTGTGCTGAAATTTACTGTCACTTGTTACTATGAAACATAATCCTTTGAGGGGCTTGTTCGGGGTATCTTCACCCCGACCAGTAGAGCAAAGAGTTCCTCCTCAACCTACTGAACCTAATGAAAATGTTTACTTTGAAATTCCTTGGGTTATGATAGAGAAACTGCTAGCTAATCCTTTCACAGGTGATGGAACATTACATCCCGATTTGCACCTAATCTATGTGGATGAAGTTTGTGGATTATTTAAGCTTGCAGGTATGCCCGAGGATGTTATCAAGAAGAAGGTCTTCCCTTTATCTTTGAAGGGAGATGGATTGACATGGCTTAGGCTATGTGACGATATTGGATCATGGAACTACCAACGATTGAAATTGGAATTTCATCAGAAGTTTTATCCTATGCATCTTGTTCATCGTGATCGTAATTATATATATAATTTTTGGCCTCGCGAAGGATAAAGCATCGCTCAAGCTTGGGGAGGCTTAATTCAATGTTATATCCATGCCCCAACCATGAGCTCTCAAAATAAATGATTATTCAAAAAAATTATGCTCGTCTTTCTCTTAGTAATTGCTCCATGCTCGATACTTCCTGTACTGGATCTTTTATGATGAAGACTATTGAATTCAAATGGGATTTATTGGAAAGAATTAAATGCAACTCTGAAGATTGGGACCTCGACGAAGGTAAGGAGTCAGGTATAACACCTGAGTTTGATTGTGTTAAATCTTTTATGGATACCCATGCTTTCCGTGAATTTAGCACTAAATATGGACTTGACTCTGAGATAGTAGCTTCTTTCTGTGAATCCTTTGCAACTCATGTTGATCTCCCTAAGGAGAAGTGGTTTAAATATAATCCCCCCATTGAAGTAAAAGTAGTTGCACCTATTAAAGTTGAAGAAAAGACTATCACTTATAATGATCTTGTTGTTCCTACTGCTTATATTGAGAAACCACCTTTCCCTGTTAGAATAAAGGATCATGCTAAAGCTTCAACTGTGGTTAACAAAAGTAATATTAAGACACCCAAACCTCCTGAGCAAATTAAAGTTGAACCTAGTATTGCTATGGTTAAAGATCTCTTGGCCGATAATATTGATGGGCATGTTATTTACTTCTGCAATGAATCTGCTAGAATTGCTAGACCAGATACTAAAAATAAACATAGACCTGTTGTAGGCATGCCTGTTATTTCTGTTAAAATAGGAGATCATTGCTATCATGGCTTATGTGATATGAGTGCTAGTGCAAGTGCAATACCTCATTCCTTATACCAAGAAATTATGCATGATATTGCACCTGCTGAGATAGAAGAGATTGATGTTACAATTAAGCTTGCCAATAGAGATACTATTTCACCAGTTGGAATTGTTAGAGATGTTGAAGTCTTGTGTGGGAAGGTTAAATACCCTGCTGATTTTCTTGTTCTCGGTTCCCCACAAGATGACTTTTGTCCCATTATATTTGGTAAACCCTTTTTGAATACTGTTAACGCTAAGATAGACTGCAATAAGGATATTGTTTCTATTGGTTTAGGGGATATGTCTCATGAGTTTAATTTTGCTAAATTTCATAGACAACCCCATGATAAAGAATTGCCTAGTAAAGATGAAATTATTGGTCTTGATTCTATTGTCGTGCCTCCTACTGATCCTTTAGAACAATATTTGCTAGACCATGAAAACGATATATTTATGAATGAAAGAAGGGAAATAGATGAAGTATTCTTTAAATAGGGACCTATTTTGAAACACAGCTTGCCTGTTGAAATCCTAGGGGATCCCCCTTCACCCAAGGGAGATCCCGTGTTTGAGCTTAAGCCTTTACCTAATACTCTTAAATATGCTTATCTTGATGAGAAAGAGATATATCCTGTTATTATTAGTGCTAAGCATGAAGAAAAGAAATTATTGAAAACTCTGAAGAAACATCGTGCTGCTATTGGATATACTCTCGATGATCTTAAGGGCATTAGTCCCACTCTTTGCCAGCACAAAATAAAATTGGAGAAGGATGCTAAACCAGTTGTTGATCACCAACGACGGTTAAATCCTAAGATGAAAGAAGTGGTAAGAAAAGAAATACTAAAGCTTCTTGAGCAAGGTATAATTTATCTCGTTGTTGATAGTCAATGGGTAAGTCATGTCCATTGTGTCCCTAAGAAAGGAGGTATTACTGTTGTTCCTAATGATAAAGATGAATTGAACCCACAAAGAATTGTTGCATGTTATAGAATGGTAATTGATTTCCGCAAATTAAATAAAGCTAGTAAAAAGGATCATTACCCTTTACCTTTTATTGATCAAATGCTAGAAAGATTATCCGAGCATACACATTTTTTCTTTCTAGATGGTTATTCTGGTTTCTCTCAAATACCTGTGTCAAAAGATGATCAAGAAAAGACAACTTTTACTTTCCCTTTCGGTACCTTTTCTTATAGATGTATGCCTTTTGGTTTATGCAATGCACCTGCTACTTTTCAAAGATGTATGACTGCTATATTCTCTGACTTTTGTGAAAAGATTGTTGAGGTTTTCATGGATGATCTCTCCGTTTACGGAACTTCTTTTAATGATTGCTTAGGCAACCTTGATCGAGTTTTGCAGAGATCTGAAGAAACTAATCTTGTCTTGAATTGGGAGAAGTGCCACTTTATGGTTAATGAAGGTATTGTATGGGGGCATAAAATTTCTGAAAGAGGTATTGAAGTTGACAAAGCTAAAGTTATGCTATTGAAAAGATGTCGTGTCCTAAGGACATTAAAGGTATAAGAAGTTTCCTTGGTCATGCCGGTTTTTATAGGAGGTTCATTAAGGACTTCTCTAAAATCTCTCGGCCTTTGACTAATCTCTTACAAAATGATGTCCCTTTTGTGTTTGATGATGACTATGTAGAAGCATTTGAAATACTTAAGAAAGCTTTGGTTTCTGCACCTATTGTTCAACCTCTTGATTGGAATTTACCATTTGAAATTATGTGTGATGCTAGTGATTATGCTCTAGGGGCTGTTCTAGGACAAAGAGTTGATAAGAAATTAAATGTTATCCAATATGCTAGTAAAACTCTAGAAAGTGCCCAAAGAAATTATGCTACTACTGAAAAAGAATTTTTAGCAGTTGTATTTGCTTGTGATAAGTTCAGACCTTATATTGTTGATTCTAAAGTAACTGTTCACACTGATCATGCTGCTATTAAATATCTTATGGAAAATAAAGATGCTAAACCTAGACTTATTAGATGGGTTCTCTTGCTACAAGAATTTGATTTGCATATTATTGACAGAAAGGGAGCTGAGAACCCCATTGTAGACAACTTGACTAGCTTAGAAAATGTTCTTGATGACCCACTACCTATTGATGATAGCTTTCCTGATGAACAACTAGCTGTCATAAATGCTTCTCGTACTGCTCCATGGTACGCTGATTATGCTAATTACATTGTTGCTAAATTTATACCACCTAGTTTCACATACCAGCAAAAGAAAAAGTTCTTCTATGATTTAAGACATTACTTCTGGGATGACCCACATCTCTATAAAGAAGGAGTAGATGGTCTTATTAGACGTTGTGTACCTGAGCATGGGCAGGAACAGATCCTACACAAGTGCCACTCCGAAGCTTATGGAAGACACCACGCTGGAGACAGAACTGCGCACAAGGTATTGCAATCCGATTTCTATTGGCCTACTCTCTTCAAGGATGCCCATAAGTTTGTTTTGTCTTGTGATGAATGTCAGAGAATAGGTAATATTAGTAGACGTCAAGAAATGCCTATGAATTATTCACTTGTTATTTACCCATTTGATGTTTGGGGCTTTGATTATATGGGACCTTTTCCTGCCTCTAATGGGTATACACATATTTTAGTTGTTGTTGATTACATTACTAAGTGGGTAGAGGCTATTCCAACTAGAAGTGTTGATCATAACACCTCTATTAAGATGCTTAAAGAAGTTATTTTTCCGAGGTTTGGAGTCCCTAGATATTTAATGACTGATGGTGGTTCACATTTCATTCATGGTGCTTTTCATAAAATGCTTGCTAAGTATGACGTTAATCATAGAATTGCATCTCCATATTATCCACAGTCTAGTGTTCAAGTAGAACTTAGCAATAGAGAGCTTAAATTAATTTTGCAGAAAACTGTCAATAGATCTAGAAAGAATTGGTCCAAGAAACTTGATGATGCATTATGGGCCTACAAAACTACATATAAAAATCCTATGGGCATGTCTCCATATAAAATTGTTTATGGTAAAGCATGTCACTTACCTCTTGAACTAGAACATAAGGCATATTGGGCTATTAAAGAGCTCAACTATGACTTCAAACTTGCTGGTGAGAAGAGGCTTTTTGACATTAGCTCACTTGATGAATGGAGAACCCAGGCCTATGAGAATGCCAAACTATTTAAAGAAAATGTTAAAAGATGGCATGACAAAAGGATAAAAAAGTGTGAGTTCAATGTAGGTGATTATGTACTGCTATATAACTCTCGTTTAAGATTTTTTGCTGGCAAACTCCTCTCTAAATGGGAAGGTCCTTACGTCATCGAGGAGGTCTATCGTTCCGGTGCTATAAAAATCAACAACTTCGAAGGCCCAAATCCGAGGGTGGTGAACAGTCAAAGAATCAAACATTATATCTCAGGTATTCCCATAAATGTTGAAACTAATGTTATTGAAACCGTAACCTCGGAGGAATACATAAGGGACACTTTCTAGAACGTTTCAGACCCCGAAAAAGAATAGGTACGTGGTACGGTAAGTAAACCGACTCCAAAATAGTTCTAATGGCAATTTTTCTCCATTTTGGAATATTTAAGAAAATAGGAAAATAAGAAGCAGACCGAAAAGGACACGAGGCTTCCACGAGGGTGGAGGGCATGCCCTACCCCCTGGGCGCGCCCCCTGCCTCGTGGGCACCTTGTGTGCTCTCCAGACTCCATTTTCTTGCACGATACTTCTTTTGGTCGGTAAAAAATCATTATATAATCTCCCGAAGGTTTTGACCATTGTATCACGCAAAAATCTCCTGTTCTTGTTTCAAGCTGTTTTTTGCCAGGGTTGTCAAGGCCAAGCATCATGTCGTCTCCCTCCTCCTCCAATAATGAGGGCAATGATGCTTGGCTAATGAAAATAGAGCTGAAGAGAGAAGAACCTGGAGAGATCAACAAGGATGATGGGATCAACAAGGGCATGGGGGATCAAGTTCCGGCAGTAGCAGAAGAAGACATCCTTCAACCTCACCACAATCTCTTTACCCCAATGGAGATTGAACCTCTCAAGATGATTGAGTTAGCTCGCATTCAAAACAAGTATCTCACAAGTGAAAATATTTTGTTGAAGGAGCATATCATCGCACTCAAAGGCATTATCCGCAAAATTGGAGGATCTCTTACGCTCAATGTGCGACTACCCATCATCACCAACACCTTCTTCACCAACAAAGAAGAACTGAGCATCGGGTATGGGCACTCCCCTTGGCAACTGCCAAGCTTGGGGGAGTGCCCTGGTATCGTATCACCATCACTTTTATCTTTACCGTTTTTCTTAGTTCGATACTTTTGGTAATATCTTGATTTAGTAGAATAAAGTTTTAGTATGATCTAGTTTTAGTTTTTCTTTATGATCCTTCTATGTAATCGAGTCCGTGAAATAAAGATTAGTGTTGAGTCAAGGGCTTGATTATTTTTCTATGATCTTGAGGGAATAAAATAAAAGAGAAGAAATAAAAAGAAATAAAGAGATCATATGGATCTTATGGGGAGTAGTGACTTCACATATAGAAAGTATGTTGAATAAAAGTTGTTGAGAGCTGACAAACATAGTCTTGGCCATCGCTGCAATTAATAGGAAGTAATAAAGAAAGAGAAGTTTTCACATATAAATATACTATCTTGGACATCTTTTATAATTGCGAGCACTCATTAAAGTATGATATGTTAAAGAGTTAGCGTTGGACAAGGAAGACAACGTAATGGGTTATGTTTTCTTACATCTGAGATAAATTATAATGTCATGGATCATCCAACATGTTGAGCTTTCCTTTCCCTCTCTTGCTAGCCAATTTCTTTGCACCAAGTAGAGATACTACTTGTGCTTCCAAATATCCCTAAACCCAATTTTGCCGTGAGAGTCCACCATATCTACCTATGGATTGATTAAGATCCATCAAGTAAGTTGTCATCGTTGCAAGCAATAAGAATTGCTATCTAAATATGTATGACTTATTAGTGTGGAGAAAATAAGCTTTATACGATCTTGTGATGTGGAAGAAATAAAAGCGACGAACTGCATAATAAAGGTCCTTATCACAAGTGGCAATATAAAGTGACGTTCTTTTGTGTTAAGATTTCGTGCATCCAACCATAAAAGCACATGACAACCTCTGCGAAGGGCCTATCTTTTATTCTTCTCTTATACTTCATGCAAGAGTCACGGTGATCTTCACCTTTCCTTTTTACATTTTATCCTTCAGCAAGCACAATGTGTTGGAAAGATCCAGATATATATGGCTAATTGGATGTGGGGTTTCATGAACTATTATTGTTGACATTACCCTTAAGGTAAAACATTGGGAGGCAAAACTATAAGCCCCTGTCTTTCTCTGTGTCCGATTAAAACTTCATAACCATAAATATCGCATGAGTGTAGCAATTGTGAAAGTCTAAAAGATGGTTGAGTATGTGGACTTGCTAAGAAGCTCTTATATTGACTCTTTCCTATCTTATGATAAATTGCAATTGCTTCAATGACTGAGATTATAGTTTGTTAGTTTTCAATGAAGTTTCTGATTCATAATTGAGTATGTGAATGAATTGTTACTCAAGCATGGGAGATCATATGACAATATATATATATATGTGTGTGTGTCTGTGTGTGTGTTTCTATTCTAAGAATGATCATGATGCCCTCATTTCCGTATTTTATTTTATCGACACCTCTATCTCTAAACATGTGGACATATTTTTCGATTTCAGCTTTCGCTTGAGGACAAGCGAGGTCTAAGCTTGGGGGAGTTGATACGTCCATTTTGCATCATGCTTTTATATCGATATTTATTGCATTATGGGATGTTATTATAGATTATGTCACAATACTTATGCCTACTCTCTCTTATTTTACAAGGTTTACATGAAGAGGGGGAATGCCGTCAGCTGGAATTCTGGGCTGGAAAAGGAGCAAATATTAGAGACCTATTCTGCACATCTCCAAAAGTCCTGAAACTTCACGGGAGCATGTTTCATAATATATAAAAATATTGGTCGAAAGAAGTACCAGAGGGGGGCCACCCACCGTCCATGAGGGTGGGGTGCGCGCCCCCCTGCCTCGTGGGCCCCCTGGTGGCCCTCCGATGCCCATCTTTGGCTATATGGAGTCTTTCGTCGAGGAAAAAATCATAAGCAAGCTCACGGGATGAAACTCCGCCGCCGCGAGGCGGAACCTTGGCGGAACCAATCTCCATGGACGGGGAAACTTTGTATCCAAACCAGAACCATCGCCATCGTCATCACCAACGATCCTGTCATTGGGAGGGGGTCAATCTCCATCAACATCTTCACCAGAACCATCTCATCTCAAACCCTAGTTCATCTCTTGTATCCAATCTTTGTATCCAAACCTCAGATTGGTACCTGTGGGTTGCTAGTAGTGTTGATTACTCCTTGTAGTTGATGCTAGTTGGTTTACTTGGTGGAAGATCATATGTTCAGATCCATTATGAATATTAATACCCCTCTGATTATGAACATGAATATGCTTTGTGAGTAGTTACATTTGTTCCTGGGGACATGGGAGAAGTCTTGCTATAGGTAGTCATGTGATATTCGTTCGATATTTTGATGAGATGTATGTTGTCATCCCTCTAGTGGTGTCATGTGAACGTAGAATAGATGACACTTACCCATTGTTTGGGCCTAGAGGGAGGCATTGGGAAGTAATAAGTAGATGATGGGTTGCTAGAGTGATAGAAGCTTAAACCCTAGTTTATGCGTTGCTTCGTAAGGGACTGATCTGGATCCATATGTTTCATGCTATGGTTAGGTTTACCTTAATACTTCTGTTGTAGTTGCAGATGCTTGCAATAGGGGTTAATCATAAGTGGGATGCTTGTCCAAGTAAGGGAAGTACCCAAGCACCGGTCCACCCACATATCAAATTATCAAAGTACCGAACGCGAATTGTCGGTGTCAAAACCGGCAGATCTCGGGTATGGGGTCCCGAACTATGTGTCTAAGGCGGATGGTAACTGGACGCAGGGGACACGATGTTTACCCAGGTTCGGGCCCTCTTGATAGAGGTAATACCCTACGTCCTGCTTGATTGTTCTTGATGATATGAGTATTACAAGAGTTGATCTACCACGAGATCGGAGAGGCTAAACCCTAGAAGCTAGCCTATGGTATGATTGTATGTTTTCCTACGGACTAAAACCCTCCAGTTTATATAGACACCGGAGGGGGCTAGGGTTACACAAGGTCGGTTACAAAGGACGAGATATACATATCCGTATTGCCTAGCTTGCCTTCCACGCCAAGTAGAGTCCCACCCGGACACGAGACGAAGTCTTCAATCTTGTATCTTCATAGTCCAACAGTCCGGCCAAAGGATATAGTTCTGCTGTCCGGAGACCCCCTAATCCGGGACTCCCTCAGTAGCCCCTGAACCAGGCTTCAATGACGACGAGTCCAGCGCGCAGTGTTGTCTTCGGCATTGCAAGGCGGGTTCCTCCTCCGAATACACCGCGGAAGAGTTTGAATACAAGGATAGTGTCCAACCCTGCAAAATAAGTTCCACATACCATCGTCGAGAGAATAATACTTCCACAAATCTAATCTGCTGACATGTTTCGATAGTATGACATCACTCCATGGCCCGGTTATTATTCGAACCGCTTTTCTCAACCAGCTCCACACATATCGCGAGGCGGTTTTCTTGATACGTCTTGTCAAAGCAAAGATCGTGTTCCCCTTATCACGGGATTCTCATCAATACGGACGTGGGTAACCCAACCGCGCCATCAATTACGGCGCCTGGGGAAAAAGAGGTTTTGCCAGGCAAGTGGGGAGACTCATCACCTCCTTCGCCCTTATAAAGGGACAAAGATCTACTTTTTCACCCACGCCTTCTTCCTTCTCGCTTACCCATTCCCACACACTCGAGCTCCACGCCCAAGCTCGCGTCTTCTCAAACCACTCCAAGCATGTCTGGAGTAGGAGGCAAGTGGATGGTCTCCTCCGTTATGGAGGAGAACATCAAAAAGTTATGGGAGGCCGGATACCTACCCGAGAACATCGCGCACCGCTACCGAATGCGGGACAGATCGTCCCAACGCCCGAACCCCATGAGAGGATAGTTTTCCTTACCCATTTCGTCCGCGGACTGGGGTTTCCTCTCCACCCATTTGTTCGCGGGCTCATGTTCTACTATGGGCTGGATTTCCATGATCTGGCCCCCAACTTCATCCTCAACATCTCGGCCTCTATCGTCGTGTGCGAGGCCTTCCTCCGCATCAGGCCCCACTTCGGCTTATGGCTGAAGACCTTCAATGTCAAACCGAAGGTGGTGGGAGGCCAGCAAGCAGAATGCGGAGGCGCCATGGTGGGCAAGATGCCTAATGTCACCTGGCTCGAGGGTACCTACGTGGATACCATAAAGGGGTGGCAATCGGGGTGGCTCTACATCACCGAGCCGCGCGACTCCAACGGGGTGGCGGCCCCCAAATTTCGATCCAGAATCCCCACACGGCTCACCTCCTGGAAGAAGAAGGGCCTGTCCTGGGGTTCTTCGGTAGAGCTGACCGGACTCCAGACCTGCATCCCGAACATGACGAACAAGAAAATCAAGCTCATCAACGTGGTCCGGGTTATGCTCTTCCGCCGGATCCTCCCGTGCCAACAACGGGCATTTGTTTTGTGGGAGTTCGACTCGGGCCATCACCAGACGCTGCGAGAGCTCTACGGCACGACACACGAGGACGTCTGGAAGGTGCTGTTCAAGGGCGCCGATATGCCCGCCTCCCTCACTGAGGACCGCGGACTCAGCACAAAGCGCCGCGCCCATCTGGTAGGCTTTTACATCACCCAGGGTATTTATGTGCCCCGGTTTAGTTATGTGCTGGATCTAAGGTTTTATGTCATTAACAGGACTGGATAAAGACAGCGGAGCAGCTTGATTGCCCAGCCCCCCTGCCTGAAGATCCGGCAAACGCTCTTCTGATGAAGATGCTGACCCTGGCACCTTACGAGGTGCCGAAAAATATGACCAAGAAGAAGGCCGCGGGGACCCGAAAGGGTCTCCGGCGCAAGATGGTTCTGTCGGGCTCATCATCCAATGAGTCCGACGCGCACTCCTCCCACGGAAACGAGGAGGAGGAGAAAGGTTCTCCCCCCCAGCCGGGGGAGACAAGAAAAGGAAGGCCGGCCCATCCGGGAGGCCTAAGGGTCCAAGAAGGGAAAGACCCTCCCTCCGGACTGTGCCACGACGGCCGCCGACAGCGGCGACGAGTGGCTACCTAGGGACAAGCCCCTGGCGAAATCATAAGTGTCCGGACACCATAGTACTTCATGGTATGTTTTATTGTACTGCCTTTGCTTATGCCGAACCTGTTTATGAAGTCCGGCCCGAGCTCATCTCGGCGTACCCTTGTTGAGCGGCTCTTTGAGCATGTCGGATATGAACAACGGTTCTCCTCCGACGGCTTCCACCCCTCGCCCTACAGACAACGCCGAGGTGGTGTCCCAAAAGGCACCGACCCAAGGGGAGGCGGTCCTGGGGGCGCCTCACGGCGACCTCCCGGACCCTGGGTACCAAGGGAGCGAAGCTCCTACGGGCTTCGAGTACGGGCCCCAGCCGGACACTACACTGGAACCTTCAATGGTTCCTGACTCCGGCAGGCGGTCCCCCATTAAGGGGGGCCAACCATTCGTGTCTGTGTCCTCTGTCCAACTAGAGGCACCGGACAACTTGCTGGAAGCGCTTCACAGCGCTTCCATCGATGAAGAACACCGCACTATCATGAGTGCGGTGGTTAAGAAGGTTCAGTCCGCCAAGAACGGACTGACCGAAGCTTGCACCAGCCTCCTAACAGGCTTTGAGGTAAGCATTCAAAATATAAAAATATTACCGCATAGATAGTAGCCCCTGATGCTCTGTTCGGCGCTCGCAAAGAAAAGCCGAATAGAGTATCAAATGATAACTCAAGAGTCTAATTAGAGTATGTCTATGTGTATGTGCAGGCTTCCCTCCTGGCCACTGCCGCATGTACTGCGGAGGTCTCTATGTTGAAGCAGGCCCTGAAGTGGTCCGAGGACGAGCTCGGCCTTACCAAGGGGCGGCTCAAAGAAAGCAAAGGTAAGATATACCCCGGTTTATATAGGTAAAAAGAAGTTCGGTGTAAAGTAATAGGATCATCATAAATTTGTCAGGGACCACGACCGTACGGAGCGAGCGTTCTATGTTTCCATTTACTATTATGACCCTGCGACATCCTGGCATCTTGAGCTTGAGGTATGCGTAATGCGGCACTGCATTGAATTTTGCAAATGATGTCCGTCTGAGCAGTGTGTGATAGCAACTGCGAGACGGGACGATGTCGAAGATTAAATCTTCTCTTCGGAAGTTATCCGGTGATCCAAAGACCACTTCCAGTGTGATTGAGCCTGTGCAATGGGCCTCTACACCTGGGATGACACCTTTAAATGTGGTTTTGCTGGGTTTGATCCTTGAGGGATCGATACCCATTTTTCGCACTGTATCCTGATAAAGCAGGTTCAGGCTGTTGCCGCCGTCCATAAGGACTCGAGTGAGGTGAAATCCGTCAATGATGGGGTCTATGACCAGTGCGGCGGATCCGCCATGACGGATGCTAGTGGGGTGGTCCCTTCGATCGAAGGTGATCGGACAAGCAGACCATGGGTTGAACTTCGGGGAGACGGGTCCATCGCATAGACGTCCCTTAGCGCACGCTTCCGCTCCCTCTTGGGAATGTGGGTTGCATATATCATGTTTACTGTCTTCACTTGTGGGGGAAACCCCTTCTGTCCTCCTGGGTTTGGTAGCCGGGGCTCCTCCTCGTCATTGCTATGCAGCCCCTTGTCCTTGCTTTCGGCATTTAACTTGCCGGCCTAGTTGAACACCCAGCATTCTCGGTTGGTGTGATTGGCTGGCTTGTCAGGGGTGCCGTGGATTTGACACGAGTGATCCAGTATGCGATCCAGACTAGACGGAGCCGGGGTATTTCTTTTGAATGGATTTTTCCGCTGACCGGATCTAGAGCCTTTGAATCCGGCATTGACTGCCGTATCTTCGGTGTTATCACCGTTATTGCGGCGCTTTGGTCTATTACGACGCTGCATACCGTTAACTTCTTTGGTATCCGAGGTACCCAGATTCCTTGATGTGTTGTTGCTGCGAGCCAGCCAGCTGTCCTCGCCCGCGCAAAAGCGGGTCATGAGTGTTGTGAGGGCTGGCGTAGATTTCCGCTTCTCCTGGCAGAGGTGGAGGGCGAGCTACTCGTCACGGATGTTATGCTTGAATGCCGCTAGGGCTTCTGCATCCGGACAGTCTACAATTTGATTTTTCTTGGTCAGGAACCGTGTCCAGAATTGTCTGGCCGATTCTCCTGGCTGCTGGGTTATGTGGCTCAAGTCATCAGCATCTGGTGGCCGCACATAAGTGGCCTGGAAGTTGTCAAGAAATGCATCTTCCAAATCCTCCCAACTGACGAAGGAATCTGCTGGCAAGCTATTCAGCCAATGCCGAGCTGGTCCTTTGAGTTTTAGCGGGAGGTACTTGATGGCATGTAGATCGACACCGCGAGCCATGTGGACGTGAAGGAGGAAATCCTCAATCCAGACCGCGGGATCTGTTGTGCCGTCGTATGATTCGATATTTACGGGTTTGAAACCCTCCGGGAATTCGTGATTCATAACTTCATCAGTGAAGCATAGGGGGTGTGCGGCGCCTCTATGCCGGGCTATATCCCGACGTAGTTCGTATGAGTCTTGGCTGCTGTATTCGGCCCGGCCGGATTTACTCTTGGTGTATCCGACGCGACGGTCATCGTCCTGTGTGGGCGCACATGTTTGTGTCCCGTATATTGACCTTGAGATTTTTGCCTTGCTGTCCAAGATGTCTCGCAGGTCCTCTGTGTTGCCCAGGCCTTAGTATCTTTGACTGGGTGGCGACGGGGTGTGGACCGAACTTTGGGCTGAAACGCCTCTCTAGCTCAGCCGCGTAGTGGCCGGTCAGCCGCATTGTACACTGGTGAATGAGGTTTCAATGCTTCCTCCTCGAGGTGAGGTAGCAACCTGCGTTTTGGGTAAGTCTTGGACGGGTGCTCGAGTTCATGCTCCTTGGCCGCAAGGAGTTCGGTTCATCTGTCCGCTAGCAAGTCTTGATCAGCTTGAAGCTGTTGTTGTTTCTTCCTTAGGTTATTTGCCGTGTCCATAAGCCGGCGCTTGAAGCGCTCTTGCTCGACCGGGTCCTCAGGCACGATAAATTCAATGTCGCCGCGGCTCGCCTCATCTTCGGAGAGAGGCATGTAATTGTCTTCCTCTGGTTCTCCATCTGTTGCCTGCTCTGGAGGGCTAGCTTGTTCATCCTCTAGCTCTTAGTCGTGCTGGAGGGGATTGTTGTTGTCTTCGGTGCTATCCGGAGTGTTATTATCTCCTGTGCCGGTATCACTGCTCTTGCTGCGGCGGGACTTAGAGCGGTGCCGCTGACGTCGGCGCTTGGGTTGCTTCTTGGAGGGGTCATCCTCCGCTTTCTCCTCGTCATTGGCTTCTTTGGGGGTGTCCACTATATATATATATATATCATATGATGAGGTGCGGTCCAGTGCCCCAAGGGCGGTGGATCCTGTTCGTCTCCGGCTTCGTCGTCCATACAGTCAAAGTCTTCAGAGCCGAAGTCGAGCATGTCGGTTAAGTCGTCGATAGTGGCTATTAAGTGGGTGGTGGGTGGGCAGCGAATTTCTTCGTCGTCAGCATCCCACTCTAGCCGGACATAGTTCGGCCAAGGTTCTCCTGACAGGGAGAGAGACCTTAATGAATTTAGCACATCTCCAAAAGGTGAGTGCTAAAAGATATCCGCGAAGGTGAACTCCATGATCGGTGCCCAGTCGGATTCGACGGGCACGGATACGAGCGGCTCGGAGTCCATGGCCAAAGATGAATCCAGTGGTTCGGCAACATGGCTCTCGTAAGAGGTGTAGTCAGTGTCCGGCTCTATCGCCGCTGAGAGTGCGGCCTCCATGGCGGGGTCCATCCCTCCGCTCTCGGATGGCGCGTCTTGCTCCAGATTAAAAGCCAGAGTAGCTGCGGATGCGTTCTCCTGAACACTGCCCGACGGTAGAGTTATGTCTTGCTCGTCGTGACTGCGCGGCGCGTTTGGTATGCGCTCGAATCCGTCGAAGATCAAGTCTCCGCAGATATTGGCCATGTAGTTCAAATTTCCAAATCTGACCTGATGGCCAGGGGCGTAGCTCTCAATCTGCTCTAGATGGCCAAGTGAATTGGCCCGCAGTGCAAAGCCGCCGAATATGAAGATCTGTCCGGGGAGGAAAACCTCACCCTGGACCACATCGCTAGCGATGATCGAAGGAGCCATCGAGCCTTATGGTGATGACACAGATGACCTCTCAATGAAAGCACCAATGTCGGTGTCAAAACCGGCGGATCTCGGGTAGGTGGTCCCGAACTATGCGTCTAAGGCGGATGGTAACAGGAGGCAAGGGACACGATGTTTACCCAGGTTCGGGCCCTCTTGTACCCTACGTCCTGCTTGATTGTTCTTGATGATATGAGTATTACAAGAGTTGATCTACCACGAGATCGGAGAGGCTAAACCCTAGAAGCTAGCCTATGGTATGATTGTATGTTGTCCTACGGACTAAAACCCTCCGGTTTATATAGACATCGAAGGGGGCTAGGGTTACACAAGGTCGGTTACAAAGGAGGAGATATACATCTCCGTATTGCCTAGCTTGCCTTCCACACCAAGTAGAGTCCCACCCGGACACGAGACGAAGTCTTCAATCTTGTATCTTCATAGTCCAACAGTCCGGCCAAAGGATATAGTTCGGCTGTCCGGAGACCCCCTAATCCGGCACTCCCTCACGAATCATATGAACGTGATGAAAACTAGCTTGACGATAATTCCCATGTGTCCTCGGGAGCGCTTTCCTTCATATAAGAGTTTTTCCAGGCTTGTCCTTTGCTACAAAAAGTATTGGGCCATCTTGCTGCACCTTATTTACTTTTATTACTAGCTACTCGTTACAAATTACCTTATCACAAAACTATCTGTTACCGATAATTTCAGTGCTTGCAGAGAATACCTTACCTGAAAACTGTTTATCATTTTCCTTATGCTCCTCCTTGGGTTCGACACTCTTACTTATCGAAAAGGCTACGATAGATCCCCTACACTTGTGGGTCATCAGACCCCCCTATTGCCGTCACTCACTAGGCGACGGTTCCAAATGTCATCGTGGAAAGGGGTTAAAAACCGGTTGTATAGCACCGATGCGTACCAGTGGAGGGAAAGTAGTATAGACTGGCTATCCAGCCGCTTTGTTGGTCGAAAAGGGGAAAAGGGGGTAACCCAGTACACACATCTGTAAGGAACCGATCTCTTTGTTGAAAAAGGAAAGAAACTGGGGGTCGAGTAGTTTGTGCAGGACTAGATTTGTTGCCCTCACATAGGAAAAAGGTTCAAAGAGAAGAAATATGGGACCAGCGCAAATATGCTGCTTGGCAACATACTCTACATCACCCATTTATATGTGTGGACGCACATGGTGCTGGCATGTCCCATGTCCCATGTCCCATACAACTATTTTGTTGTTGTTAATCTAAGAATGTCGCTGGAAAATTGAAGCAATGCCACTGTTAAAAGTAAATTACATTTTAACTAGTGTTGTTTTAAGAGAATGTCTCTATTAATATGAATCGTTGCAACCGTTTTAGGAATGCTACTATCCTACTTTGTTTTCCATCTAGATAAGTTAGATGCTTCTTTTTGTCGCTGTTTGTTTTTCATCCTCCTTTATTGGCCAATAATTTTTTCCTTTTTTGCCTCTGTGAAAACAGGGATATCTATTCAACTTGTTGCTATAGCGAACTTAAATGTCACACCGGCAACATTGCTTGATTTCAGTGCAACTTCAAAAAACGAGTTTAGATTTCCTATTCATGTTGGTAGATTTGTATTTTATCTTGGCTGTGTCATGAAAGGTCAGTACAGGCCTTCATCCACATAATTGTGCAATGTGCTTAGAGATGATGTGCTACTTATATTGGTACTATTTTGAATAAATGTTGAATTGAAGATATTGTATTGCTGTCTTTTACAATTAAGTAGTGAACAAAAATGGGACCAACCCAGACCTGATGCTTGTTGCTTTGTTACAACAAACTCTGCATCACCCCCTTTATAAGCAGATGGAACCACATGGTGTTGTTGTGTCCACTCTCCCTGGAACTGTTTATGCTTTTTGTTAATCTAATGCTGCTGGTAAAATTAAGCAATGCCACTCTCAGAATTAACTACTGAATCTTAGTTCAAAACTGTAACACTTGTTAGGGATTGGTGGGATTTCCATTTTTGTGGCCGCATGTTTCATCCTCCTTTATTGGTTAGTAATTGATTCCTTTTTTGCCTCTGTTAAAACAGGGATATTTATTCGACTTGTTGCTATTGCAACATTTTGCTTCGCTACGCGAAACACTTTTGTTTTAAGAGTGTTTTGTGCAGTTCAACTTGAATGTCACACCGGAAACTTTGCTTAATTTTGGTGGAACTGCACAAAAGGAGAGCGGATTTTCATATATGTGTTTGGGATTTATTTCAAGTCCTCCTCGCGAGTTGTTTCAAATCTTGGTCAAGAAAGGTCAGTACCGACTTTCATCCACATGATGCTGCAGTGTGCTTTGAGATGTTGTGCTACTTGTATTGGTACTGTTTTGGATAAATGTTGGATTGAAGCTATTGAACTGCTATCTTTTACCATTAAGTGAGCAAAAATTGTTCCAACTGAGACATGATGCTTGTTTCTTTGTTACAACAAAACTCTGCATCGCCCCCTTTATGAGTAGATGGAAGCACATGTTGTTGTTGCGCCCACTCTCCCCTGGAACTATTTATGCTTTTTGTTAATCTAATGCCGCTGGTAAAATTAAGCAATGCTACTCTTAGAATTAACTACTGAATCTTAGTTGAAAACTGCAACACTTGTTTGGGATTGGCGGGATTACCATTTTTGTGGCCACATGTTTCATCCTCCTTTATTGGCCAGTAATTGATTCCTTTTTTGCCTCTGTTAAAACATGGATATCTACTCAACTTGTTGCTATTGCGACATTTTGCTTCGCTATGCGAAACACTTTTGTTTTAAGAGTGTTTTGTGCAGTTCAACTTGAATGTCACACCGGCGACTTTGCTTAATTTTGGTGGAACTGCACAAAAGGAGACCAGATTTCCATATATGTGTTGAGATCTCTTTCAGGTCTTCCTCGCGAGTCGTTTCAAATCTTGGTCTTGAAAGGTCAGTACTAACTTTCATCCACATGATGCTGCAGTGTGCTTTGAGATGTTGTGCTACTTGTATTGGTACTGTTTTGGATAAATGTTGAATTGAAGCTATTGAACTGTTGTCTTTTACCATTAAGTGAGCAAAAATTGTTCCAACCCAGACATGATGCTAGTTTCGTTGTTACAACAGAACTCTGCATCACCCCCTTTATAAGTAGATGGAAGCACATGGTGTTGTTGCGCCCACTCCCCCTAGAACTGTTTATGCTTTTTGTTAATCTAATGCCGCTGGTAAAATTAAGCAATGCCACTCTCAGAATTAACTACCGAATCTTAGTTCAAAACTGCAACACTTGTTATGGATCGGCGGGAGTACCATTTTTGTTAGGGATCGGCTGGAGTACATGTTTAAGAATTGTATTGTTCAGATAATGTCTATGTTATTATATATCAGTTACAGTGTTTTACAAATGGTACTAACCTGCTGATACGTCTCCAATGTGTCTATAATTCTTGATTGTTCCATGCTATTATATTATCTATTTTGGATGTTTAATGGGCTTTAATATACCTTTTTTATATTATTTTTGGGACAAACCTATTAACCGAAAGCCCAGTCCAAATTGCTATTTTATTTGCCTATTTTAGTGTTTCACAGAAAAGGAATATCAAACGAAATCCAAACGGACTGAAACCTTCGCGAGGATCTTTTTTGGAACAAACGTGATCCAAGAGACTTGGAGTGGACGTCAAGGAAGCAGCGAGGCGGCCACGAGGTAGGGCGACGTGCCCAGGGGGCAGGTGCGCCCCCACCATCGTGGGCCCCTCATAGCTCCACCGACCTACTTCTTTCGCCTATATATACTCTTATACCCTGAAACCTTCGATGAGAGCCACGAAACACCTTTTCCACCGCCGCAACCTTCTGTACCCGTGAGATCCCATTTTGGGCCTTTTCCGGCGATCTGCCGGAGGGGGATTCAATCACAGAGGGCTTCTACATCAACACCATAGCCTCTCCAATGATGTGTGAGTAGTTTACCATAGACCTTTGAATCCATAGTTATTAGCTAGATGGCTTCTTCTCTCTCTTTGGATCGCAATACAAAGTTCTCCTTGATCTTCTTGTAGATCTATTCGATGTAACTCTTTTTGCGGTGTGTTTGCCGAGAGCCGATGAATTATGGGTTTATGAACTTGATTATCTATGAATATTATTTGATTCTTCTCTGAATTCTCGTATGGACGATTTGATATCTTTGCAAGTCTCTTCGAATTATCGTTTAGTTTGGCCTACTAGATTGATCTTTCTTGCAATGGGAGAAGTGCTTAGCTTTGGGTTCAATCTTGTAGTGCTCGATCCCAGTGACAGAAAGGGAAACGACACGTATTGTATTGTTGCCATCGAGGATAAAAAGATGGGGTTTATATCATATTTCTTGAGTTTAACCCTCTACATCATGTCATCTTGCCTAATGCGTTACTCCGTTCTTATGAACTTAATACTCTAGATGCATGCTGGATAGTGGTCGATGTGTTGAGTAATAGAAGTAGATGCAGAATCGTTTTGGTCTACTTGTCAAGGACGTGATGCCTGTATTCATGATCATTGCCTTAGATATCATCATAACTATGCGCTTTTCTATCAATTGCTCGGCAATAATTTGTTCACCCACCATAATACATGCTATCTTGAGAGAAGCCACTAGTGATACCTATGGCCCCCGGGTCTACATTACATCATATAAGTTTCCAATCTACAATTCTAGTTTACTATTTATTTTGCCATCTTTATTTTCCAATCTATACCACAAAATACCAAAAATATTTATCTTATTATATCTATCAGATCACAATTTCTTAAGTGATCGTGAAGGGATTGACAACCCCTTTATCGCATTGGTTGCGAGGTTCTTGTTTGTTTGTGCAGGTACTAGGTGACTTGCGTGTAGTCTCCTACTGGATTGATACCTTGGTTCTCAAAAACTAAGGGAAATACTTACGCTACTTTGCCGCATCACCCTTTCCTCTTCAAGGGAAAACCAATGCATGCTCAAGAGGTAGCAAGAAGGATTTCTGGTGCCGTTGCCGGGCAGATCTACACACAAGTCCAGACGTACCAAGTAGCCATCACAAACTCTTATCCCTCGCATTATATTATATGTCATTTGCCTCTCGTTTTCCTCTCCCCCACTTCACCTCTGCCGTTTTATTCGCCTCTTTTCCGTTCGCCCTTTTTTCGTTCGTCTCTTTTTGCCTGCCTCTTGTTTGCTTGTGTGTTGGATTGATTGTTTGTCACGATGGCTCAATATAATACTAAATTATGTGACTTTACCAATACCAGCAACAATGATTGTATTAGCACTCTGATTGCTCCTATTACCGATGATGAATCTTGTGAAAGTAATACCGCTTTGCTGAATCTTGTCATGAAAGATCAATTTGCTGGCCTTCCATGTGAACATGCCGCTACCCATCTAAACAGCTTTGTTGATTTATGTGATATGCAAAAGAAGAAATATGTGGATAATGATATTTTTAAATTGAAGCTATTTCCATTTTCACTTAGGGATCGTGCTAAAACTTGGTTCTCTTCTTTGCCTAAAAATAGTATTGATTCATGGAATAAGTGCAAAGATGTTTTTATCTCTAAGTATTTTCCTCCCACTGAGATCATCTCTCTTAGAAACGATATTATGAATTTTAAGCAACTTGATCATGAGCATGTTGCACAAGCTTGTGAGAGGATGAAATTAATGATAAGTAATTTCCCTACACATGGTTTGAATTTATGGATGATTACACAGAATTTTTATGCTGGATTGAATTTTGCTTCTAGAAATCTTTTAGATTCGGCCATGGGAGGCACTTTTATGGAAATCACTTTAGGATAAGCCACTAGACTCCTAGATAATATTATGGTTAATTATTCTCAATGGCACACCGAAAGATCTACTAGTAAAAAGGTTCATGCTATAGAAGAGATTAATGTTTTGAGTGGAAAGATGGATGAACTTATGAAGTTGTTTGCTAATAAGAGTGTTTCTTCTGATCCTAATGATATGCCTTTGTATACTTTGATTGAGAATAATAATTAATCTATGGATGTGAATTTTGTTGGTAGGAACAATTTTGGTAACAACGCGTATAAAGGAAACTTTAATTCTAGGCCATTCCCTAGTAATTCATCTAATAATTATGGTAATTCCAACAACAACTCTTATGGAAATTTTAATAAGATGCCCTATGATTTTGAGACTAGTGTTAAATAATTTATGAATTCGCAAAAGAATTTTAATGCTTTGATTGAATAAAAATTGCTTAAGATTGATAAGTTAGCTAGGATCGTGGATAGAATTTCCAATGATGTTGATTATTTGAAACTTAGATCTATTCCACCTAAGCATGATATCAATTAGTCTCTCAAAGCCATGAGAATTTCCATTGATGAGTGCAAAGAAAGAACCGCTAGGATGCGTGCTAAGAAAGATTGCTTTGTAAAAGTATGTTCTTCTAGTTTTCATGATAATAATGATGAAGATCTAAAAGTGATTGGTGTGTCTCCTATTAAATATTTGTTTGCCAATATGAATCTTGATAAATATGGGACTGGAGATGAGTCAACTTTAGTTAGAAGGTGTCCCAATGATTCGGAGTTTTTAGATCTTGATGCAAAAATTAATAAAAGTGGGATTGAAGAGGTCAAAACTTTACATAGCAATGAACCCACTATTTTGGATTTCAAGGAATTTAATTATGATAATAGCTCTTTGATAGATTGTATTTCCTTGTTGCAATCCGTGCTAAATTATCCTCATTCTTATTATCAAAACAAAGCATTCACTAAACATATCGTTGATGCCTTAATGCAATCTTATGAAGAAAAACTTGAATTAGAAGTTTCTATCCCTAGGAAACTTTATGATGAGTGGGAACCTACTATTAAAATTAAGATTAAAGATCATGAATGCTATGCTTTATGTGATTTAGGTGCTAGTGTTTCCACAATTCCAAAAACTTTGTGTGATGTGCTAGGTTTCCGTGAATTTGATGATTGTTCTTTAAATTTGCATCTTGCGGATTCCACCATTAAGAAACCTATGGTAAGAATTAATGATGTTCTTATTGTTGCAAATAGGAATTATGTGCCCATAGATTTTTTTTGTTCTTGATATAGATTGCAATCCTACTTGTCCTATTATTCTTGGTAGACCTTTCCTTAGAATGATTGGTGCAATTATTGATATGAAAGAAGGAAATATTAGATACCAATTTTCATTAAGGAAAGGCATGGAACACTTTCCTAGGAAGAAAATTAAATTACCTTATGAATCTATTATGAGAGCCACTTATGGATTGCATACCAAATATGACAATACCTAGATCTATTCTTGTTTTTTATGCCTAGCTAGCGGCGTTAAATGATAGCGCTTGTTGGGAGGCAACCCAATTTTATTTTTGTTTCTTGCTTTTTTGTTCCTATTTAGTGATAAATAAATCATCTATCCTCTGTTATGATTGTTTTTTTTATGTTTTAATTAGTGTTTGTGCCAAGTAAAGCCTTTAGGATCTTCTTGGATGATTGTTATTTGATCTTGCTAAAAAACAGAAAGTATGCGCTCATGAGAATAGCTTTCGTTTTTAACCAGAGAGTGATAAAATACTGATTCCAACTATAGTAGATTAATATAAAAATTATTTAGGTAGTCCTAGTTTGGTAGAATTTTTTTTGGAGTTACAGAAGTATTCTAAACCAACAGATTACTACAGACTGTTCTGTTTTTGACAGATTCTGTTTTTCGTGTGTTGTTTGCTTATTTTGATGAATCTATGGCTAGTATCGGGCGGTATGAACCATAGAGAAGTTGGAATACAGTAGGTTTAACACCAATATAAATAAATAATGAGTTCATTACAGTACCTTAAAGTGGTGATTTGTTTTCTTATACTAACGGAGCTCATGAGATGTTCTGTTGAGTTTTGTGTTGTGAAGTTTTCAAGTTTTTGGGTAAAGATTTGATGGATTTAGGAACAAGGAGTGGCAAGAGACTAAGCTTGGGGATGCCCAAGGCACCCCAAGGTAAAATCCAAGGACAACCAAAATCCTAAGCTTGGGGATGCCCCGGAAGGCATCCCCTCTTTCGTCTTCATCTATCGGTAACTTTACTTGAAGCTATATTTTTATTCACCACATGATATGTGTTTTGCTTGGAGCATCTTGTATGATTTGAGTCTTTGCTTTTTAGTTTAACACAATCACCCTTATTGTACACACCTTTTGGGAGAGACACACATGAATCGGAATTTATTAGAATACTCGATGTGCTTCACTTATACCTCTTGAGCTAGATAATTTTGCTCTAGTGCTTCACTTATATTTTTTTAGAGTGCGGTGGTGGTTTTATTTTGTAGAAAGTATTGATATCTCATGCTTCACTTATATTATTTTGAGAGACTTTTAGAACAGCATGGTAATTTTCTTTGGCTATAAAACTAGTCCTAATATGATAGGTATTCAAGACGGGTATGATAAAAATCTCCATATAGAGTGCATTGAATACTATGATTCTTGATAGATGTTTTGAGATATAAAGGTGGTAATGTTAGAGTCATGCTAGTTGGGAAATTGTGAAATTGAGAAATACTTGTGTTAAAGTTGGCAAGTCCCGTAGCATGCACGTATGGTAAACGTTGTGTGACAAATTTGAAGCATGGGGTGTTCTTTGAGTGCTTTCCTTATGAGTGGCGGTCGGGCACGAGCGATGGTCTTTTCCTACCAATCTATCCCTCTAGGGGCATGCGTAGTAGTACTTTTATTCGAGGGCTAATAAAAGATTTCAATAATTATATGAGTTCTTTATGACTAATGTGAGTCCATGGATCATACGCACTCTTACCTTTCCACAATTTGCTATCCTCTACGGTACCATGCATTGCCCTTACTCACCTTGAGAGTTGGTGCAAACTTCGCCGGTGCATCCAAGCCCCATGATACGATACGCTCTATCACACATAAGCCTCCTTATATCTTCCTCAAAACAGCCACCATACCTACCTATTATGGCATTTCCATAGCCATTCCGAGATATATTGCCATGCAACTTTCCACCGTTCCATTTATTATGACACGCTCCATCATTGTCATATTACTTTGCATGATCATGTAGTTGACATCGTATTTGTGGCAAAGCCACTTTCATAATTTTTTCATACATGTCGCTCTTGATTCATCGCATATCCCGGTACAGCGCCGGAGGCATTCACATAGTCATATTTTTGTTCTAGTATCGAGTTGTAACATTGAGTTATGAGTAAATAAAAGTGTGATGATCATCATTACTAGAGCATTGTCCCATGTGAGGAAAGTGAAAAAAAAGAGGCCAAAGAATCCCAAAGAAGAGAAGCCAAAGAAGCCCAAAAAATGAGAGAAAAAGAGGGAAGGGACAATGTTACTATCCTTTTTCCACACTTGTGCTTCATAATAGCACCATGGTCTTCATGATAGAGAGTTTCTTATTTTGTCACTTGCATATACTAGTGGAAATTTTTCATTATAGAACTTGGCTTGTATATTCCAATGATGGGCTTCCACAAAATGCCCTAGGTCTTCGTGAGCAAGCAAGTTGGATGCACACCCACTTAGTTTCTTTTGATGAGCGTTCATACACTTATAGCTGTAGTGCATCCGTTGCATGGAAATCCCTACTCCTCACATTGACATCAATTGATGGGAATCCCCATAGCCCGTTGATTAGCCGCATCAATGTGAGACTTTCTCCTTTTTGTCTTCTCACATAACCCCCATCATCATATGCTATTCCACCTATAGTGCTATATCCATGGATTGCGCTGATGTATTGCGTGAGGGTTGAAAAGGCTGAAGCGCGTTAAAAAGTATGAACCAATTGCTCGGCTTGTCATCGGGGTTATGCATGATGGGAGCATTTTGTGTGAAGAAAATGAAGCATGGCCAAACTATATGATTTTGTAGGGATAAGCTTTCTTTGGCTATGTTATTTTGATAAGACATAATTGCTTGGTTAGCATGCTTGAAGTATTACTATTTTTATGTGAATATTAAACTTTTATCTTGAATCTTTTGGATCTGAACATTCATGCCATAATAAAGAGAATTACATTGAAAATTATGTTAGCGAGCATTCCACATCAAAAATTATGTTTTTATCATTTACCTACTTGAGGACGAGCAGGAATTAAGCTTGGGGATGCTTGATACGTCTCCAACGTATCTATAATTTTTTATTGTTCCATGCTATTATATTATCTGTTTTGGATGTTTAATGGGTTTAATATACCTTTTTATATTATTTTGGGGACTAATCTATTAACCGAAAGCCGAGTGCAAATTGCTATTTTGTTGCCTATTTCAGTGTTTCGCAGAAAAGGAATATCAAAAGGAATGAAACCTTAGCGAGGATCTTTTTTGGAACAAACGTGATCCAGGAGACTTGGAGTGGACGTCATGGAAGCAGCGAGGCGGCCATGAGGTAGGGCGGCGTGACCCCCACCCTCGTGGGCCCTCGCAGCTCCACTGACCTACTGCTTTCGCCTATATATACTGTTATACCCTGAAACCTTCGAGGAGAGCCACGAAACACCTTTTCCACCGCCGCAACCTTCTGTACCCATGAGATCCCATCTTGGGGCCTTTTCCAGTGATCTGCCGGAGGGGGGTTCGATCACGGAGGGCTTCTACATCAGCACCATAGCCTCTCCGATGATGTGTGAGTAGTTTACCACAGACCTTCGGGTCCATAGTTATTAGCTTGATGGCTTCTTCTCTCTCTTTGGATCCCAATACAAAGTTCTCCTCGATGTTCTTGGAGATCTATTCGATGTAACTCTTTTTGCGGTGTGTTTGCCGAGATCCGATGAATTGTGGGTTTATGAAGTTGATTATCTATGAATATTATTTGATTCTTCTCTAAATTCTTATATGGATGATTTGATATCTTTGCAAGTCTCTTCAAATTATCGCTTTAGTTTGGCCTACTAGATTGATCTTTCTTGCAATGGGAGATGTGCTTAGCTTTGGGTTCCATCTTGTGGTGCTCGATCCCATTGATAGAAAGGGAAACAACACATGTTGTATTGTTGCCATCGAGGATAAAAAGATGGGGTTTATATCGTATTGCTTGAGTTTATCCCTCTACATCATGTCATGTTGCCTAATGCGTTACTCCGTTCTTATGACCTTAATACTCTAGATGCATGCTGGATAGCGGTCGATGTGTGGAGTAATAGTAGTAGATGCAGAATCGTTTCGGTCTACTTATCACGGACGTGATGCCTGTATTCATGATCATTGTCTTAGATATCATCATAACTATGCGCTTTTCTATCAATTGCTCGGCAGTAATTTGTTCACCCACCGTAATACATGCTATCTTGAGAGAAGCCACTAGTGAAACCTATGCCCCCCGGGTCTACTTTACATCATATAAGTTTCCAATCTACAATTCAAGTTTACTATTTATTTTGCAATCTTTATTTTCCAATCTATACCACAAAAATACCAAAAATATTTATCTTATTATCTCTATCAGATCTCACTTTCGTAAGGGACCATGAAGAGATTGACAACCCCTTTATCGTGTTAGTTGCAAGGTTCTTGTTTGTTTGTGCAGGTACTAGGTGACTTGTGTGTAGTCTCCTACTGGATTGATACCTTGGTTCTCAAAAATTGATTGAAATACTTACGCTACTTTGCTGCATCACCTTTTCCTCTTCAAGGGAAAACCAACGCATGCTCAAGAGGTAGCACCTGCCTTGTAGTTCTTTCTACATGTTTAACCAAGGTATTATTAAGATAATGTCTCTGTTAAAATGAATTAGTCGCATTGTTTTAGGAATGGTACTTTTCTGCTTTGTCGTTCTTTATACATGTTGAAAAAAGGCATTAATATAATGTCTCAGTTAATATGAATGAATCACACTGATTGAGAATTGTTACTCTCATGCTTCGTTTCCCATTAAGATAAGGTAGACCAGTAGATGTTTTTCTTCTGGGAGTACAAGTCATCAACCATTATTTCTTAGTAATTGTTTCCCTTATACCTATTGTTGCTTATAGGGATATCAAAATTAAAGCTCGGTTTTATTTCGACTGGGCTTTTAGTTGAACTGCACCGAAGGAGCCAATGTGTCTAAGGCAAACTGCTGCCTTAGTGGGTCCAGTTGGTCTTACCACTTTGCAGAAAGAAGCAGTCACTATTTGCGCTACATTATAGAAGGAATGGTCGAGAAGCTTTACAGAGTATTAGTAGACGCTGGTGACATGACTAGTGTCGGTGTCAAAACCGGCGGATCTCAGGTAGGGGGTCCCGAACTGTGCGTCTAAGGCGGATGGTAACAGGAGGCGGGGGACACGATGTTTACCCAGGTTCGGGCCCTCTTGATGGAGGTAATACCCTACATCCTGCTTGATTGATCTTGATGATATGAGTATTACAAGAGTTGATCTACCACGAGATCGAAGAGGCTAAACCCTAGAAGCTAGCCTATGGTATGATTGTATATTGTCCTACGGACTAAACCCTCCGGTTTATATAGACACCGGAGGGGGCTAGGGTTACACAGAGTCAGTTACAAGGAAGAAGATCTACATATCCGTATTGCCAAGCTTGCCTTCCACGCCAAGGAGAGTCCCATCCGGACACGGGACGAAGTCTTGAATCTTGTATCTTCATAGTCCAACTGTCCAGCTGTCCGGAGACCCCCTAATCCAGGACTCCCTCAGTAGCCCCCGAACCAGGCTTCAATGGCGATGAGTCCGGCGCGCAGATTGTCTTCGGCATTGCAAGGCGGGTTCTTCTCCAAATTTTGAATATCTGCTGAGTAGTGTTCGTCTCCCCATAAATGTTACACTTCTTGGCTTCCGTGCCCAATAAAGGCTATCTTCCACGTGTCGAGCGAATGCGAGGAGCCAGGGCATTTTTACATTCGCCACCCTAGTCATGTAAGTAAACTGTCTATTAAAGAGATGGGGATTCTTAGATCCAGACCACACCATCCTCCCACGGCGAGTATCCATCGGAGCGCGCTCAGAAAAATCCATTCCAACATGGCCGGCCATCGCAGCTCCTCTTCCCGCTCTCGTAGCCCTAAACCCGGTGATTGGGAGAAGTGTTCCGTCCCGCACTGCCAATTAGTAGAGTTACAGACCCAGGGATTTCTCTCTCCAGCATATATGGTCCCCGTTCGAGCCGGGCTCGCCACCAATAATGGCGGGGAGCAAGCGGAGAGCTTCCCCAATCCCTCCAAGGGGGAGCAGGTATGCCTTGTCCCTTATTTACTAAGGGGACTTGGATTTCCAATCCATCCGTTCCTCCGCGGGCTCCTGGAGTTTTACGGCCTCCAGTTGCATAATTTCACCCCCGCTTCCATATTACACATTGCTGGTTATGTTGCCCTTTGTGAGCTGTTTCTAGGCTGCGAAGCTCATTTGGAGCTGTGGAAGAGGCTATTTTGCCTTGTGCCCGTACACAGGAGGGGTCAATATATCAAGTGGGCGGAGCCGAAATATGGCGCATCGCCGGGATCGGATACCTGTCCAGTACCCCGAAGAAGACGTCCGAAGACTGGCCTTCGGAGTGGTTTTACATGGAGGATGTCCCCCTTCCAGATCCTATTCGAATGGGTCTTCCCGAGTTCGACAATGCCCCTTTAAAGAAACGCCGAAGCTGGCGCCCACGGAGCCTTCAGGAGGAAGATAACAGAGAAGTCCTTTACCTAATGGACCGGATAAAAGTGTTGTCTCAATCAGGACTGACAATAATCGAGGTTATGTCAATATGTATAATGCGGGGGGTGCAGCCACTTCAATATCGAGGGCACCCCATGTGGCGCTTTAACGGGGAAGATGATGCCACCCGCTGCGGGCGTAAGGGACCGGACTCAGCTGCTGCTCTAGCAAAAATTCTGTCTGCTTTGTTCAAGGGAGAGGAAGAGGAGTTCATCTGTATTAAGCCATGGGATGGATTCTCCATGTACAATCCTCCAAGCTGGGTGAGCTGTCACTTTTTACTCCCAACCTTCCCGCATTCTTCGTCATAAATACTCACCTGGCTGTTTCATGGCAGGAACTGCGAAAAGCCGTAAGGGAGGTTAACAATCCACCTCCACAACCGGAGGACCCTGATCGGGCCCTCGATCCCGGACTCGAAGAGGATCCGGACATATTTGTTGAGCTGATCGACAGGACATTCTATCAGTTGAGCTGCGATGAAGCCATGGTGGCCATCATAGCCGACTATCCTGGGCTACTCCCTGCATTGCATGTAAGAAAAACCGGAGTCCCAACTTCCGAGAAGGATCCCCTTTTATGCACTTCACCTACCAGACACATATGGTGTTTTATAGGGAAGGCCCTCAGGACGCCATGCCGAACCCGCAGTGACTCGCCATCAAGGGACACCGAAGCCGGGTAGGCCAAAAAGGAAGGTGGTCAGGACTGAGACGCCGGTGCAGAGGTATGATACAGAACATCGCTCTGTGGTTGTCGTCTCTCTTAAAATATAATGACGTCCATGTTTCCTAGTAGGAAAAGACACTCGCCGGACTATATCCGGAGAGGTTGCCGATCACGCCTCCACCAGTCGGGCTCCGGGGCCGGACATAGAGGCGGAAGCTAACCCGGGGCGAATGCCGGATGCTCCTCCTAGAGGATGCGGACAGACTATCCGCTACAAATTCCAAAGTGGAGACCGCCATGAATCACAGGCGTCGCCGAGCCATACTCTATGACGCTTGTTTCTCCCAAGAGGCGTTCGATGCCTTCAACTCACGAGACGCGTACATTCGTGCTGCTCAAAACGGTCTTGCCAGAGCCACGGACCAGTATGTAAAGGATATACGGGTAAGAAAATCTGACAATTTATATATATCAGTAGACCCTGAGACTTGAAACAGTTGACACAACTGATTTAAGGATCATTATTTGTGCAGGTTCTTATAGAGAAGAATACCCAATTGTCTCAAGAGCTGGAGGAGTGCAAAGCCCAGCTACGGGCCGCGGTTGCCGCGTTGAAGGAGTCCGAGAGGGTCTCCTTGGGTAAAACTTGTGTCCATTGCAAAGAATGACAGGTACCAGATAGTATGTGGGTTATATGCAAATTTAACAATAGATGTTGCAAATGACTCCGAAGTGAATCCAGAGGCCATGCCGGAGAATGCGCAACGTGCTAATTGACAACTAAATGCTGGCGAGCGTGTGCATACACGGGTCAGGCAGGAGAAAAATAATCTCCAGGACGCCAATATCCGGCTGGGCGTGGAACTGAAAGATGTCCGAGCCAAGCTTGCGGACTCCGTGAAGGAGAATAAGCGGCTTCGATGTGGCATTTTTCGTAAGTGCTTGAACGAACTTTTGAAAGAGTTCGGCGAAGAAGCCGGCTAACAGAGTTATGTCTGCAGGTATGCTGACGGGTCGTCCCGCGGAGGAGATGCCCGGGTCTACGGGTGATCTTCTACCAGAGCTCTCACAACTGCACGAACAAGTTCGGCAGGTGATGCAGGGTATTTCCCAAGCCTTGTGGCCATCCGCCTCCCCGCCAGGAGGCATGGGAGAGCTTATAGAGAAGCTCAAGGGAACGTGGCGGCGCTTCCAATTATGGAATATATAAGCCTGCCGACAAGGTGCAAGGGAAGCCCGGGCCATGGTGAAGATGCGATATACTAAGGCTGACCCAAACCACATGGCCGTGGTCAGACCTGTGGAGCCCGATGGGAAAGAGATCCCCGTCAGTTTGGTGTATGACCAAGTAGAATTAGCCGCAAAGTATTCCCAAGAGGATTGTAGGCTAGACAACCTGTTGAATGGTATAGAAGAAGAATTTAGTCAGTCTTAGTGACTATGTACTTTAAGTGACATATATAATGTCCCTAGCCAGATTGTAAATCATTTGTCATGGCGGACCTTTTCGCTTCGACCTCTGGACCCGATAGTCCGGAGTGTATCCGAATACCCGCTCGGTTATGTAAAAACGGGGGTATGCGTGGAAACCAAGCGTAGGGTTCATAAGTGCTTGAACGGACAAGTTCCCAACTAGCTATGTTATATTACACAGATAGTAAGAAACATCTTCCAGGGAGAATAGTTCCGTTAAGGGTTCCTTTCCCTGCGTACGCATGCCCTAATGTGCATGTCCGAACTACGAAAAGAGACACAAGTTATAAACATCTGGGGGTGTGTATCAAAATAAATAAAAGTCATCTTTTGTTCACCAACCGAATATTCCCTTAAGAACGCTAGCTTTCGGCTTCACCCAGTCCGAGGTACAAATCTGGCTGACCCGGCAGTAACAATCACAGAGGTGCTCCCATTATGCCCTAGCCGAATTAACGAGAACATAGGGCATAAATACAAGAGCCAGGCAACCCAGCTTGGCCAAAACTTAAGTCATATCGATGCATATAATGGTGAAAAAGGTACATGCAGAAGAATAACACATGTGTGGGGCATAAAGCCCAGAAAAATAGGTATATTAAGCTTCTGTATAAGAAGCCCCCAGGTATAATGAGAGCGGTTAGCGCGTCAAGCTTGTGTATTCAAGACACAAGTTAGCCTTTTAAGGCCTTGAGAAGAAGGAAAAAAGAAGAAATAGAGAAAAGACAGATAACGGATATGCAAAAGATTGATGGGGGTAAGGAGACAAACATAGAGTCCGGCACTAGGCATAGAATCTTCAGAGTCTGGTTGTGTTCCATGGGTTTGGCTCGAGTCGATTACCCGATGCATCCCGCAAACGGTACGCTGCATCGGTCAGAACCTGGTCAATAATGAAGGGACCTTCCCATTTGGGCTTGAGCTTGTTCTTTTTCTTCTCTGGCAGGCGTAGAACTAGTTCGCGAATGTTATAGGTTTTGGCCCGTACTTCTCTGCTTTGATACTTTCGAGCCTGTTGCTGATAGAATGCGGAACGGGCTTTTGCCATGTCGCGCTCCTCCTCTAGGGCATCCAAACTATCCTACCGATCGAGCTCGGCCTCCTTTTCTTCATACATGTGCACTCGAGGTGAGTCATGAATTATGTCGCAAGGCAAAACCGCCTCTGCGCCATACACCATAGAAAACGGTGTGTATCCGGTAGTGCGATTCGGCGTGGTCCGCAGCCCCCATAGTACGGAGTCGAGCTCCTCTACCCAGTGCGTGATTGATTCCTTTAAGGACCACACTAATGGGTTTGATGCCGCTCATGAGAAGACCATTTGCTCGCTCGACTTGACCGTTAGTTTGCGGGTGATAGACAGAAGCATAATCGAGCTTGATGCCCATGTTGCTGCACCAAAGTTTTACCTCATCAGCTGTAAAGTTCGTGCCGTTGTCAGTGATGATGCTGTGGGGGATGCCATAACGGTGTACAACCCCAGGTATGAAGTCTATCACCGGTCCGGATTTAGCTGTTTTAACGGGTTTGGCTTCTATCCATTTGGAGAATTTATCCACCATGACTAGTAAGTATTTTTTCTTATGGGTTCCCCCTTTGAGGGGTCCGACCATATCAAGCCCCCAGACCGCAAAGGGCCAAGTAATGGGGATTGTTTGGAGAGCGGTAGGCGGCATATGGCTTTGGTTTGCAAAAACATGGCAACCGACGCAACGTTGGACCAGATCCTGTGCATCTGCTCGGGCCGTCGGCCAATAGAAACCTGTACGGAAGGCCTTGCTTACAAGGGCCCGGGCTGTGGCGTGGTGGCCGCCTAGTCCAGCATGGATTTCTGCCAAAAGCTTCCGCCCTTCTTCTTCGGAGATGCACCTTTGAAGGACTCCGATAGTGCTTTTCTTATAAAGCTCTCCCTCGTGGACTTTGTAGTCTTTAGATCGCCGCACTATGCAGCGTGCCTCGTTTTGGTCCTCGGGTAGTTCCTGCCTTGTTAGGTAGGCTAGGAATGGTTCTGTCCGCGGGGCGATGACGACCATTATCACGTGGGCTAAAGGTGTTATTTCGATGGCAGAGCCTCCGATTTGTGTCAGAGTGTTCGGTATCAGGTGTTGTGGCTGGGTCCGGACTATGTTTACCAGTGTCCCCTTCCCATACCACGGATGGCTTAAACAGCCTTTCCAAGAAGATGTTAGGTGGGACAGGATCGCGCTTAGCACCGATATGGGCGAGGATATCCGCCGCCTGATTGTTTTCCCGAGCCACATGGTGGAATTCAAGCCCCTCGAACCGAGTTGACATTTTGAGGACGGCGTTGCAATATGCCGCCATTTTCGGATCCTTGGCATCGAAGTCTCCATTTATTTGAGATATTGCAAGGTTCGAGTCCCCACGCACCTCCAGGCGTTGAATGCCCATGGAAACTGCCATCCGGAGACCATGTAATAGGGCCTCGTATTCGGCTGCGTTGTTGGAGTCTGTGTATAGTATTTGGAGTACGTATTGGACTGTATATCCGGTGGGGGACGTCAGGACGACGCCAGCCCCCAGACTAGCCAGCATTTTAGAGCCGTCAAAGTGCATGACCAATTGGAGTACGCACTGTACTCTTTAGGGAGTTCGGCTTCTGTCCACTCGGCGACGAAATCGGCCAGTACTTGCGACTTAATGGCTCGCCGTGGTTTATATGTTATGTCGAACGGGAGGAGCTCGATATCCCATTTGGCAATCCGGCCCGTGGCATCGCGGTTGTTTATTATGTCGTTGAGTGGTACTTCTGAGGCCACCATAATTGAACACTCTTGAAAGTAGTGTCGTAATTTCCGGGATGCCATGAATACCGCGTATGCTATCTTTTGATAATATGGGTACTGTGATTTGCATGGAGTGAGGATAGTGGATACATAATATACCGGCTTTTGAAGTGGGAATTTATGTCCGTCCGTCTCTCGTTCGATGACGAGCACTGCGCTTACAACTTGGTGAGTTGCCGCTATATATAACAACATTGGTTCGACAACATTTTGCACGGCCAAGATTGGGTTGGTGGCCAGGATGGCTTTTATTTCTTCCAATCCGGCCGTGGCTGCGTCCGTCCACTCGAAGTGTTCGGTGCACCAAAGAAGGCGATAAAGGGGTAGTGCCTTTTCTCCTAATCGGGAGATAAAGAGGCTTAAGGCTGCCACACATCCAGTTAACTTCTCGATTTGCTTGAGGTCAGTTGGGATAGCCAACTGCGACATAGCCCGGATTTTAGCCGGATTCGCTTCAATTCCTCTACTATAGACGCTGAAGACCAGGAGCTTTCCAGCGGGTACGCCGAAAATGCATTTTTCCGGATTGAGCTTAATGTCGTATGTTCAGAGATTGTCGAACGTCAGCCTCAAGTCGTCTATTAAGGAGTCAACGTGTCTGGTTTTAATGACCACATCGTCTACGTATGCCTCCACTGTTTTGCCGATCTGCTTTTCTAGACATGTCTGAATCATGTGTTGATACGTTGCGCCTGCGTTTTTGAGACCGAAGGGCATTGTGTTAAAACAAAAGGGGCCGTATGGAGTGATAAATGCCGTTGCGGCTTGATCAGACTCCGCCATCTTAATTTGGTGGTAACCGGAGTATGCGTCGAGGAAGCACAATGAGTCGTGTCCTGCGGTGGCATCGATAATTTGATAGATGCGAGGGAGGGGGAAGGGATCCTTTGGGCAAGCCTTATTAAGGTCCTTGAAGTCGACGCATAGGTGCCAGGATTTGTCCTTTTTTGGTACCATTATTAGTTTTGCTAGCCAGTCCGGATGTTTTATTTCTCTAATGAATCCGGCCTCCAATAACTTGGCTAGCTCCTCTCCCATGGCTTGTCGCTTAGGTTCGGAGAAACGCCGAAGAGTCTACTTGACCGGCTTGAAACCCTTTAGGATGTTAAGGCTATGCTCGGCCAGCCTGCATGGGATTCCTGGTATATCTGAAGAATTCCAGGCGAATATGTCCCAATTCTCGCGCAGGAAATCCCGTAGTGCGGCATCTACAGCGGGGTTTAAATGTGCCCCGATGGATGCTGTTTTTGTGGGGTCCATTGGATGGACTTGGAATTTGACTATTTCATCCGCTGGTTTAAAAGAGGTGGACTTGGATCTTTTGTCGAGTATCACGTCATCCCTATCCACTGTGGAGCGCAGCGCAGTTAATTCTTCCGCTGCAAGGGCTTCGGATAATGCCTCGAGGGCCAGTGCGGCTGTTTTGTTCTCGGCGTGGAGTTCTATCTTTGGATCACTAGCTAGAGTGATGATTCCACTGGGCCCGGGCATTTTGAGCTTCATGTACCCGTAATGGGGTATGGCTTGGAAGATCATGAATGCCTCCCGCCCTAGAAGGGCGTGGTATCCGCTACTGAACGGGGCCACTTGGAATGTAATTTCTTCGGACCTGTAATTCTCCGGAGTGCCGAATACCACATCTAGTGTGATTTTCCCAGCGCAACGTGCCTCTCGACTGGGGATGAGTCCTCAGAAGGTCGTGCTGCTTTGCTCAATACAGTTTCTGTCTATATCCATTTTTTGAAGAGTCTCCTCATAAATGAGGTTTAATCCGCCGCCGCCGTCCATGAGCACTTTAGTAAGCCAAAAGTCGTCCACAATTGGACTGAGGACCAAGGCAGCTGGTGCTCGGGCTGTTCGGAATGTAGGTTCCTCACTGGCATTGAAGGTGATAGCCGTGTCGCTCCATGGATTTATTGCTGCCACGTGGCAGA
Source organism: Triticum urartu (assembly GCF_003073215.2). Lineage (NCBI taxonomy): Eukaryota > Viridiplantae > Streptophyta > Magnoliopsida > Poales > Poaceae > Triticum > Triticum urartu. Next base: position 266,286,336 of record NC_053028.1, read on the forward strand.
CTTCGGCAAGGCTGCGGAGTGCTCGCTTACGCCTATTATTTGAGGCGAAGGTCTCGGAGACTATCAATACTGTATTGCTATCCACGGGATGGTGCTCTGCGGTGTTTTGAATGAGGAGATCCTCGCCACTCTTGGCCACCTGCCGGAGTACCCAACATGATCTAAGGCTGTACGTTGGTATGGTATCCGTTGTACTATGAATTTTGCAGGGCCCGTTAAGCCATCCCTCCAATACGGTTCCATGCCCTGTAGTGGGCTTTTGCTTCTTTGTAATTGAGTCGGGCGACTTATGAGAGTGCACCCTTTTAGTTCGGACTAGGGGTTTTGATAGAGCCGGATTATCCCAAAATTTTGTTTGGGTTTTCCAGGTGCTTTCCATCGCATAGTACTTCCGTACTATGGCCACCAAGTCAGCGAAGTGTGCTATGTCACGGCGACTTATGGCGTTGAGGATTCCATTGTCCGTGCAATTGTTGCAAAAGAACAAAATTGCGTCTTCCTCGCGACAGTCCTTGACTTTGTTCATTACAAGGAGGAATCTGGCCTAATAGTGATGTACTGTCTCTTGGGGCTCTTGCCTAATGTGGGAAAGATCGTTTATATCTGGGTCGGTGGGTGGATTTAAGTCTAGACCTTGACCCAATCTGAGACCCAGGGGCGGGGGAGTTTCCGGTCTTGGAAGTTCGGGCTCCGAGATGTTGCCCCGCAGGTTCGGTATGCTGCCTGATTCTAGGTTCAGGGTTAGGGTGATGTCCTCCCGTGGACGGGTATCCGGCTCGCAGAGCTCGGGAATCCGGACATAGTTCGTCCTCAGGATAGAGGGAGAATCTCCGCATTGCTCCTCCACCACCGCTATCTAATAGGTGACCGGCGGAGAGTTAATCTCCCTTTGGTCAGGTTTAAGCCCAATCCGATCATAGTCCGTAGTGACTTCCAGAGCAGCGGTGCGATCCAAGAGCTTGTTCAAAGAGGAGAGCTCCATTGGATCCATCTGCTCTATGAATTTCGAGCCGATGTGGAGGCTATTTTCAATGACCCGAAAAGTCATCGTCGGAGCAGCGGCCGAGCGGGCGGTCATGATGAAGCCGCCTAGTCGGAGAGTTTGGCCTACAGCCAGGGCCCCCCCAGAGGTGATGTTGTTCTTGACAATGAGACGAGCCATCCCTCCTTATGATGATGACATAGTGGAACTCTCAATGAAAGCACCAATGTCGGTGTCAAAACCGGCGGATCTCGGGTAGGGGGTCCCGAACTGTGCATCTAAGGCGGATGGTAACAGGAGGCGGGGGACACGATGTTTACCCAGGTTCGGGCCCTCTTGATGGAGGTAATACCCTATGTCCTTCTTGATTGATCTTGATGATATGAGTATTACAAGAGTTGATCTACCACGAGATCGAAGAGGCTAAACCCTAGAAGCTAGCCTATGGTATGATTGTATATTGTCCTACGGACTAAACCCTCTGGTTTATATAGACACCGGAGGGGGCTAGGGTTACACAGAGTCGGTTACAAGGAAGAAGATCTACATATCCGTATTGCCAAGCTTGCTTTCCATGCCAAGGGGAGTCCCATCCGGACACGGGACAAAGTCTTCAATCTTGTATCTTCATAGTCCAACAGTCCGGCCAAAGGATATAGTCCGGCTGTCCGGAGACCCCCTAATCCAAGACTCCCTCAACTAGTCTGCAGAGAGCGTAGGCAACTCTACAACACGTGGAGTGCACTGGGCAAAAAGTGCCCAAACAAGTAGAAGAAGCCAGGGCAGGACTCCAAGTCTGTCAATGTCATTCTAAGCAACAATGATGGGGCATCTAGGTATGGTAATCTGTTTACCATACTTTCATTTCGTTAGTCCACCGATTCGTGGGTTGACATTGGGGCCAATATTAATGTGTGTGCTTATGTGTCTTTGTTTTCTTGCAGCATATAAATACGAAATCCACGGGGATGCTCAGCTTGATTTTAGTGGAACTGCACAAAATCTTCAGATGGTCCATGTCCTCCATAATACTTCATCATGCACAATACATCAAATGGTTCTCTAATCATTCGTCGTCACCTTGAACCACCGGACTATCAGATGACAAACTGATAACAAACCCTGCTTGTTCCACAATCATAGGCATTACATATTTTGAATGGGAAAAGCTTGTCAAAGTTTAATCATTGATACTAGCAAGAAGGCATTAGTTTAATATATTGGAATTGGAAAACCTTGTCAAATTTTGCTCATTGATGTTAGCCAAAAGACATGCATTTGATATTTTTGAGTGGGATGCCCTTTGCTGTGAGCAACGTTGATCATTTTTTCCTATTCCTGTCTTCAGTTCAGAAGTAAATATTTACTCTGTTGTGATGCATAGTCACATGAATGTTGACTTATGGAAGGTATTTTAAGAGTTTGTTTTGAATGTTGTTTATGTAATGCCAGGCCTTGTGAGTTTGATTGCAAAGTTGATCTTGGAATGCTGTGGCATGTGGCATCACGAGCTGTTCACCATGCCTCTTGAGAATAATGCTTCATATTGTTTTGCATGTTGAGCTAATGCCCGTGATTTGCATGTTAAGAAGATCATCATATTCTGTTGTTTCTGTGCTTAAGAAGTTCATTGTCTTATGTTTCATTCGTAGCCTATACGACAACTTGGGTAGGTTAGAGCTGAAACCATATGATCTTCTGACCAACTCATCATCTTAGGCCCTGATTGGATAGTGGTTTTCCAACCAAAACTGCTTGTAAAATTGACACTTGTAAATAAAAGCATATGGTCTCGGGCGAAGCGCTTGGTTGGTCGATTTCAACTAGTAAAATATACACCAGTCTCTCAAATTACACGCATAACACGCTGGTTTTCGTTACATACCTTGGGCCCTCGGTTTCATTATGCCTGTATTTTACGCATTGTTTTCGATGACGAGTAAATTACACTTGTATCTTAATACAGGTGTGAAATAAACCAGAGCTCCCAAGCGCGGCCTTACCGTTTCATGCTGTCTCGGTCTCTCGAAGGTGCTCATAGGTGTCCGATGATCCTAGCTTCCTGAATGAGCAGCGGGCGCTGTATCAGACCATCTGTAGGGCCCACGAGGCTCTCTCCGTCGTCCTTCGAGTTGTGGCGCTCTCCGTGGCGCCGGGCATTGTCAACATGGTCAACGAACATGAGGATTCAGGAGATGACTTTCTTTTGACTGGATGACAGTAGGGACCAACTAGGGCCATAGCTGTACGTACGCAAGTTCCTCCTTATTATATACAACTATATTTTTTTGTCTTCCTCCTGGTTTCCTGACATCACGGTCCCACACCATCGTTAACCATATAGTCAATAAACGAGAGAATTGCACAAGGAGCGGCTGACAGTTGGGACCCAGCAGCTCGAGCAGTATTTGTTTTTTTAGGTGTAAGTGGAGTTTTTCTTGAGCGATATTTTTGTTGTTGTGCAGAGGAGCAGGGTATCAACTAGGCGGGCTGTGGCCCGTCTAGCCCAGGCTATTAATTTATGTCGACCAAATATCCAGCCCAGATATTATTTTTTTCAAGGTGAAAATGGCTAGCCCAGCTATACTTTTTTTGCGAAATACCCAACCCATGTCAACTTGTTATTCTTCGCCCCGCTGGGCTTTAAATCTTTCCTATTAGTTCTAACAAGAAAATGGGCTTCATGAAATAATAAATGTTATGTAATTATAAAAACTAGGTTGTAAATATACAAAAAACGCACCAAGCAGGTAATTAGTTTCAAAAATATTATTGTTTGAATTTGGAAATTTTCATTTCATTACTTATTGCACGCACAATATTTTTTTAGATTTTACCTAATACAAATTCATTTTCAAATTATATTTAGTCTGACTCGAAATTTCAGGATAATTTTTTCGGATCCCATCAAAATGTGGGTTTTTTGGTTGAATTCTGTTTTGAGAGGTTGGTTTAAATTATTAATCGTTCTCCTGGCTAGAAAATGGTCTGTCATTTTAACAGACTGTAAATGGGTTGTAGTAAATTCCATTAGAATTCAAAAATGGGATGTACACTATTACAAATCGCAAAATGTGCTATATGTTCTCTGCCACAGATGTGATGCTCACTTGTGGGCCTACTATTTTTTTGAGAATTATAGTCAGTGACGCGTACAGAAGGCTTGTGGGACTACTAAGGCATATGGAAGGCTTTGTAAACTTATAGTCAAGACACGGTTCTAGCAGAAGTGGCCATTGGATGTCCATCCAATGGTTGTAGTGCTTCTTCAATCTTGGATATTCTTGCTTCAGCCGCCCAAACCACCGCCGGCGGTACCACCTGCTACCGCCTCCCATGGCCGGCTGTGTTGCCGCACAGGCTTCACCGGCCCACTCTAGTCCCAAACGGCGTCCAGGTCATTCCTCTACTCACCAACACCTCATGTTCTTCACCGGCGACGGCAGCCTCACACCGCAGCCGAACCAGTGAACCCTCGTACTCCCCTCCACGTGGGCATCCACTCCTGTGTCTTCGCCGGCTCTGGGTCGTTCCCTTCGAAATACTCGCCATCGTTCACTGCATTGTTTCTCTCGACGCGGCATGGTCAACTTTGTCAGCAAACAACAGCCATCGGGGACAGAGATCCAGTGCCTTGCCCACAGCAAGGCACGACATAACTGGCGGCCAGCCAGCCGTTGGATCAGGGGGGCGTCTCAGATGAGGCATGTACATGGATTGGCTGACAGTAGGGACGCACATGGCCCATGGCCGCACGCAGCAAGTGCCCCCGTATTATGTGAAAACAAATAATTTCTCCCCCTGACAGGTTTGACCCACCAGCTACATCTTCGCACGCAAGGAAGTGCTTCCTTTATTATGCGGAAATAAAAAGTTTCCTCTTCATGACAGCCGGGGCCCACCAGCTTTATTATGATCGTTTTCGTGAAAATATAGATTGTGTCGGCGTTCTGGGAACGGGGGTCCCCAGACTTGCCTCCCTGCGGCCCATGGCATGGCTGTGCTGGCAGGTCTGTACGGCCCATCATCATCAACAATGCATTCAAGACCCTCGCGAGGGGCCAAGCCTTGCGAGGCGGGCGACGCAAGACCTCCTCAGGAGTGGCCTCACCAGGATGCCTCGCGAAGAGCGGATATATCAAGGCGGCGCGAACCTCGCGAGGCTCTCGTGACGTGAGCCATGACGATCGACACCAGGCGGGCGCCAACACGCAGTGTCCTTGTTTCCTCTTTGGTGCCAAGGCGGCAAGCGCATGCGCGGAGTACCGAGGCATCAGGCGAAGGTTTCCATATCAGTGCAACCCGACAAAGACCAGAAGGACGGCGGGACGGAGGTCACCATGGAGCCCAGGACGGCGTCAGCACTAGAACTTTTGGCAGGCAAAGACCACCTTTTGTCAGGATATCTTGTACTAGCTGTCCCCTTCCAAATTGGCGGCCGTTGTTGGCTCCCTTCCCGCTCAATATTTGGGGAGAGGACCAGGGCCTATATAAGTAGGACTAGCAACCACCAAAGGGGGGATCTCATCTGATAAGAGGCCAACCCTTAGCCACACCAAGCAGAAGAACACCTCAACCCTGGGAGGCTGTTCTTCCCCTTGTACTGTTCTTCATCAGCCCAAGAGGCAATCCACCACCACCACACTGGAGTAGGGTATTACACCACTATGGTGGCCCGAACCAATATAAACCTTGTGTCTTTGTGTTGCGAGTGCGTCGAGTTCGTCCGCGAGACCTTAGCGAGCTAGGGCGTAGATCGGTAGGAGGGAAAGAATTTCACGCGCACCTCAGAGTTTGAACCTTAAGGGTTTGCCGGAACCCGTGATCCAACATTTGGTGCGCCGAGTAGAGGTGCGCCGGAGTCTCTTCCTCGCCAATCAACCCGCCGATGCTCTGCGGCCCCGATGTCGGGCGACCCAAGGGCTGACTCCGACCGCTGGGCAGCTTGGCCAGCCCGGGCGGCGACACCAGCCCACGAACACCTCAACCCCGCGCCCCAGGTGGTGCGGGTGCCACCTAACACTGCAGGGCACGGGCGGCGCGGCCAGGCGTCATCGACCCCCACTCCATGGCAAACGTGAGCCGCTGCAAGGGCCGCAAGCCATGCCGCAGCAACGGCACCACACACCCGGCGGGAGTAGGCGAACATGCGGGCCGCGCTCACGGTGGCGTGGGAGTTGCTGCGGTGCCAGCTGATGGAGAGCGGACGCGACGCACTGCTGGAACGTGTCGCTGAGCTGCTGGATGCGGCAGCGTCAGGAGCGCCACCTTTCTGCTATATGCTTCCTTCCCGAGCCGCCACTGGACCTCACAACGGGCCACGCTACAACAGCGCACCCTCGGGTGCGCCTGGCGGCGTCATTGGCCCCAGGACGGCCGGCGCCCGTTGCCCCCGCCTGCCTCTGGGGAGCGCGGGCACGAGCGTTGCCCCCCATGGCCCCAGCGAGGCGTCGCGTTATCACCCTCAGGACGTTGTGCTGGGTCGGGCGACGTGGAGTGTGGGGCACTACGGCGAGGTTGTTTGGGGTAACAGCCCCAGATGCCTATGTACCTCGCATGATGGATCAGGAGTACACATCGGAGGACGACCCTGGCTCGTTTCTCTGGCCATGTTGGGAGGAGGAAGCATTAGGAGCTGAAGCCTTCAAGGAGCCACCGGAGAACCCCGCCAACCGCACCATCGACAACAGATGAACTAGGCCCCGGCGCCAAACGGTGGTTCTGACACGACAGGGGAGACCCGCTGGGGGCTGTGTGGAAGGGGCCAGGAGAAAGGCCCATCCTCGAGTCACGTGGAGCAAGGCAACTTCCGGAGGTAGGCCCTCTACCGGGGTGGCGACCGCGACCTTTCCCCCAGCAGAGGACCCGTGGTCGCCGAGGGCGACGCTGGTGTCCCCTCTGCCCTTGTTGAGCCGTCCCAGTTTCCGGTCGTCCCAACGGTGGCAGGGGGTGGCACAAGGCGGGGCCCTCGTCTGGGGATATAAAGCAAGGCCGGTTCCTATGAAGAAGGCCCAGTGCCTGTGAAGCTCACCGCCCGTGACACTCTCACATAATAATGAGTGGGGCTGTACACGCCCCGGAGTCTCAGGGTTGCCGGCCTCAGGCCCTGAGGCTCCCACCCACGCCTAGTGGTAGCACTTAGCTCCACGCTGGTGAGAAGACTCGAAGACCAGAAGACTAGACTAGGCTCCGAACGCGGCCATTTGCTTTGGATCTCTTATTCTGTAGCCTTGCTTTCTGGATTTGGATTTAAGTTGAGGTCAAGCTTTTGTTGATGCGTGCGGGGGTGTATTTTCTCATTCAAGCGATTTCTTGCCATATGGTTCTTGCCTTGTTCTGGAGCTCACACTCGCCGCCTCCCACTCGCAGGCCCCTCGCGAGCGGGGCTGAGCACAGCATGCATGCCACGCGCGCCGACCGGCGCAGGAACCTTGCGAGGCCATCTCGGGTGGGTCAGCAGACCCTTCAGGAGCCCTGTGGTGACTCTGGACCTTACAACCCGATTCAGGGCCCGCTCCAGCTAAGGTAAGCCGTGGCGGCAAAACTTGCCGTCAAACTCATGACCGACCAAAACACACCCTCGGCTCGGCATAAAGGAGTATAAATCATGATTTGCTTACATGAGGGACTCCCCCTCCCAAAATGCTCTCACAATCTTTAGGGGCCATGCCCGAGTTTTTGCATACAGGGTGGAGCAGTAAAGGAACCAGGAATTAGCCAGATATGTCACTCGCCGCGTCCCCACGTTGTCTTCAGACGCGCCGCTGGCATTGCTATCACCGTCGTTTGCGTTGCCTCCACCTTCACTGGCGCCGATGTCCCCGTCATCGACCACGTCGCCTTCGTCCGCCGCAACCACAACCCCGTCATCATCAGAAGCGAAGGCCCTGACCAGGGCATCCACGTGGTCTTCAACCCATCACGCCAAGTCGGCCCAGATGGCTTCAGGAATGGGAGCAATAGCAGCGTTGAAATAAAAGTTGAGATCGATGTTCCGGAGGTGGCTGAAGACGTGGGAAAACGCGCGCCCAAGCAAACTGCGACTTCTCTCTTCCACAAGCTGGCGAGCCCTGTTAGACCGGGCTTCCAGGCACGTCACCACGTTGGTGAAGAAGGGCAGGTGACTGGCGTAGTCATTCGAGTGGGGGAGCGGTGCATTCTCGTCGCAGATGAAGCCTAGGGCGGTATTACCCTGTTCCGAAGGCCCTGAAGCATGGGGGCGTGCTCGCGCTCCAGCGTCCGCCGTTGAAGCACTTCCTCCCTGTTTTGCCACGCGACGGCCTCGGCGTCATCAACCCGTCTCTGAAGAGAAAGCAGCTCGGCACGGGCAGAGGCCAAGTTCGCCTGCGCAGAGATCAGGGCGGCGGTCGTGGCCCCCTCACGCCTCTCTGCCTCGTCTAACCTGGGTCTAAGAGCAGCGGTCCTGCCTGCTGCCTCGGTTCCCACAAGCCTCAGCTTCAGGGCGTGCCGACCTTCAAGATCCGCACGAACATCGGCCACCCGGCGGTCGACTTCTTCCTGGACCTTGGCCTCGCGAGCCCCGACGGCATCTTCTGCTTGGGTAACCTGACGTTCCCTCTTCTCCAGTTGCTCAAGCTTGAGGCTACGCTCCACGGCTTCCAGAGCCAACGCCTCCTCGCGCTTCCGGACCTCATCTTCCTCGGCAGGCGTCCCCCTCAGCGATGCGAGAGTGTCCTTACGTGCCTCCACTTGCTGCTCGAGGGACGCGCCCCAAGCGTGGAGCTCCCACACGCGCTTCTCCGCAGCCTCGCAACGGCGGTCAGCTTCACGAGCCTCCTCCAGAGCTCGGGAGCAGGCCTCACGGGAGGCCGCAAGAGAGGCCTCAGCCTTCGTGTTTTCTAGCTCATGATGGTGACGCCCAAGGTTGATGGACACTTTCAGCCCTTGCCACTCCTCCGCCAGTCGTAGACCCTCGGCCTCGAGGCGCGCGTCGACACCTGCAAGCTCTTCACCAAGTCGGCTCATCACATCCATCGCCTCCTGGAAGAGCTTGCGACGAACAACGCTCCACCCGCGCTAGAACTCCAATGTGCGACCCACATCGTCCTCCGCCACGGGGGCTGCAGGCGGAACGCGGAGTGGGGCGCCCCCTCTTGGCAGGGGGCTGCGGGCTGGTACCGCTCCGGGCTCCAACCCGACCTCGCGAGGGGCCCCATCCAGGCGGGGCCCGCTACATGAGGAGGAGCTGAAGATTGAAGCCAACCAGCTGCTGTTCATGACTAGAGGAGGAGCTCGTGCCACGCCCGCTCCGCTCCGAGCATGGCCATAAGGGAAGGACGACGAAGGCGCATGCTCGGGGCGCCCTGGTGACGGACCAACTCCCATGGCTGACCCCACGCTGTGGGCAGCACCCGAGCCTGCAGCGTTGGTGCTTGGCGGGTGCAACGGGACGAGAGGGAGCTGCTTCTCAGGAGATTTCACGGCTTTGGTAGAAGGGATTCTGAGGGCATAATCATCAGGAAATGAAGGCGACACACGGAATATCACTGAGATAAGGTACTTACTCGTCGACGGCAATATACTTTCGTTGCTTCAATGGCCCAAAGATGTTGTTGCCACTCGGGGATCCCTTCCTCTTGCGGGGCTCCTCGAAGTCCACGCAAAGCTGACCGAAGCGCTGGACGTGGCGGCCGGCGCGGAGCGAGGCTGAGGAAGAGCTTGGAGGGACAACTTCAGGGGTGCCCGACTGCGGTGAACAGTCGGGCGCCGTCTCACCACGACCTCCTGAGGCCTCCGAGGCTTTGACCTCGGGAACCGCATGCTGCGTCGCCTCAGTAACCGATGCCCCAGGGGAGGGATTGCGAGCTCCTGAGGACGACGCCCCAGGATCACCACGCGGCATGTGCTCCTCAGCACTTGGGTTGTCGGCCTCCATCGGAGCTCGCCCTCCTGTGCCCTCACTCGGGGTGAGCTCGGCACCGACGATGAGAAAGGGAACCACATTGACGGGGTTCTCGCGGGGCCCCACCAGGCCGATCGGGCGCAGACCCCACTCATCAAAGGAGGGCATGCTCTCGGCAAATCCGGCATTGTTCTCGCAGTGGTACAGTAGACAACTCTTCCTGGGCATGTTGTCCGGCAGGGAGGCACCCGTCAGGACCGCAAGCACCGTTTGCCGCGTCTTAAGAGGAAGCCCCTCCTCCTGAAACCTCATATGGTCCTGACTGCTGAGCAAGGCCCACATCGGGCGGGAATGGCGCTGAAGCGGAGCGACTCGGCGCATGATGAACTCCTTCACCACCATAGGCGCGGCCACGCCATGGCCCTTCAACCTCCTCAGCCTGAGCCAGACGGGAACGAGACGGGGGCTCGCGAGCCTCTGGTGGCCCCAACTGGAGTTGGGAACAGCAGGCCCTGGCGGAGCATGGAGCAGAGGGCTGAGCACACCAGCATCGACAAACACCCATCGTGTCCGAAACTTGCTCGTGGATGGAGGAAGCTCGAAGTCGATCCCCTCGCCCGCCGTCGCGGCCACGGCCTGGAAGCTCACTCACCCCGAGCTCTGCCGAGAGTCTGTCAGATGCAGTGAGAAGAAGTGGCGGAAGAGGGCCACCGAAGGAGCGATGCCCACCATGGCTTCACACACAAAGGAGAAGACAGCGAGAAGAGTCACGGATTGAGGGTCGAGATGCAGCATGTGGATCTGATAATGCTTGAGCACCGCATTGAAGAAGGGGGAGAAGGGGGGGAATCAGGCCAGCCCAGAGGGCATCTATGAAGATTGGGACCTCAGTGGCTGCTGAGGCAATGCGAGCGCGAGACGTGGGCCAAGAAACCGTCTCTCCCCACTCGTTGAAACTGGAAGCAAGCATGGGGCGCACCTTGTCCATGGCCTCATCGTTGAGCACTAGAGGTCAGCCGAGCGCAGGCTCGAAGGACGGAGGCGCACTCGGCGAAGACAGAGGCTTCTTCCCCTTGTTTGATTATTTCGGCACCATGGCGACGAAGCAGGTGGAGTGCATGAAAGATCGGAGAGGAGGAGCGGAGTCTCGAGGAAGCAGAAGGACAGGGGAGGCAAGGCGTGGGCAACGGGAGAATAACTGTGTAGGTTGCGGGGCCGTGTAGCTAGGCGGATTCAAAGGCAGCGTGGGGAAGCGGAGACGCCCACATCCAATCAACCGCCATGCGTCAACCAAGGTCGCATGCTTTTGGGGCCCCGCGGCGCTCCGCGCTTGATCTTTTGGCTTCTCCTTGAAGCCAAGCCCGAGCGCACCTTGGGCCCGGGGGCTACTGTCGGTGTTCTGGGAATGGGGGTCCCCAGACTTGCCTGCCTGCGGCCCATGGTGTGGCTGTGCTGGCAGGTCTGTACGGCCCAACATCATCAACAAGGCATTCAAGACCCTCGCGAGGGGCCAAGCCTCGCGAGGCGGGCGACGCAAGAACTCCTCAGTAGCGGCCTCACCAGGCTGCCTCACGAGGAGCGGAGATAACAAGGTGGGGCGAACCTCGCGAGGCTCTCGTGACATGAGCCATGACGGTCGACACCAGGCGAGCGCCAGCACGCGCAGTGTCCTTGTTTCCTCTTTGGTGCCAAGGGGGCAAGCGCAGGCGCGAAGTACCGAGGCATCAGGCAAAGGTTTCCATATCAGTGCAATGAGACCAAGACCAGAAGGATGGCAGGACGAAGGTCACCATGGAGCCCAGGACGGCGTCACCACCAGAACCTTTGGCAGCCGAAGACCACCTTTTGTCAGGATAGATTGTACTAGCTGTCCCCTTTCAAATTGGCTGCCGTTATTGGCTCCCTTCTCGCTCAATATTTGGGGAGAGGACCAGGGCCTATATAAGTAGGACTAGCCACCACCAAAGGGGGGATCTCATCTGATAAGAGGCCAACCCTTAGCCATACCAAGCACAAGAACACCTCAACCTCGGGAGGTTGTTCTTCCCCTTGTACTGTTCTTCATCAGCCCAAGAGGCAATCCACCACCACCACACAGGAGTAGGATATTACACCACTACGGTGGCCCGAACCAGTATAAACCTTGTGTTTTTGTGTTGTGAGTGCGTCGAGTTCATCCGCGAGACCTTAGCGAGCTAGGGCGTAGATAGGTAGGGGGGAAAGAACTTCGCGCGCACCCTAGAGTTCGAACCTTAAGGGTTTGCCAGAACCCGTGATCTGACAGATTGTACCGAAGATCCTATTGTTTTCTTTTATTCTAACTCAAAAAAATAAGAAACGAAAAAACCAGAAAACATCTTCGCACACAAGGAAGTGCCACCTTATTATGTGAATTTTTTTTATTCCCCCTGCTAGCTGGGACCCACCAGATTTGTAGGCTGACTTGTGGGCCTACTAAGTTAACGCGTATGCAGGGCTTTGTCAAGTTAGTCAATAAAATATTCTAGCTGCACTGGCCGTTCGATGTTAACCCAATGGCCAAGCTGCGTCTTCAACCTCTGGTCTTGTTGCTCCAGCCGCCCAAACCCGCACCCGCTGTACTGCCTGCTCTAGCCTCCCGTGGTCGGCTGTGCTGCCGCGCAAGCCTCACCGCCCGATCATACTACTACTGGCCAGGCCTTCCCTCTACTCACCCACACCCCCTGTTATTCTCCGGAGACGGCAGCCTCAAATCGCAGCCGAAGCAGTCAACCCTCATACTCCCCTCCGCGTGGGCATCCACTGCTGCGTACTCCCTGGCTCTGAGTCGTTCCCTTCCGAGGTCGCGTCGTCGTCCACCACCTTGGTACTCTCGGGCAATACGGCGTCGTCAATGCGGTCAATGAATGACAGCAATCAGAAGAGGACTGTAAGTGGAGAGGCTGACAGCTGGGTCCATGGCCGCATGCAAGGAAGTGCCTCCTTATTACGCGCAAAATAATGATTCCTCCACCTGACACCTCGGACCTACCAGAAGGACCTCTGTATTTTGCAAAAAAAACATTTCCCCCTGACATCTGGGACCCACCGGCTTTATCTTCGCACGGAAGGAATTACCTTCTTACCCCCTGATAGCTGGGACCCACCTGGTTGAAGCGAAGGTAGCGTTATATGTCCGGCCACGAACGTGTACGTACATAGCGGCCGATCGGTGTCTCTGTAGTGACATACCATGGCCGAGTAAGGAGCGACACGTGTTGAAGTAGAGGTGCCGACGTAGCATATCACGTAGTCCCGTCTATATCGTGTACACGTACGTACGACCACGCTGCAACATAGTAAATACGGCTACGTACGTACATACGGGCGGGGTCTCTAATGCGTACAGTGACTAATCTTGTTCATTGGAAGCCAACCGGCTGGGTCGGAACGGAGAAACTGCATCGTGTTCATGGGGAGGCAACGGAATGTGTCGTGTTCATCGGGAGGCAATGGAATATGTCGTGTTCATCGGGAGCCAACCGGCTTGGACAGAACAGCCGATCGAAACGAGGCCTGGTGTACCACAAAATGGAGGAAATGGCCTTGTGTTCGACCGGCCACGGTCGAAATGGGAACCTGTTCACTGGGAGGGGTCTGGCGTACCGCAAAACGAAGGAAACGAACTTCTCTCGGACCTCCTATGGTCGAAACGGGGTCCTGTTGCTCGGGGGGGATGTGGCGTACCGCAAAACGGAGGAAACGGACTGGTGTTGGAGCGCTACAGTCGAAATGGAGGTCCTGTTCATCAGGAGGGGTGTGGCGTACCACAAAACGGGACTCCACAGGATACTTTTCATCTCCACCGTCGACCTCCTCCAGCCTCCACAGGCAACTGTTCATCCACTGTCGACCTCCTCCAGCCTCCACCTGCGACTGTTCATCCACGGGCTCCTATTCATCTAGCCTCCACCGGCTACTGTTCAACCAGCCCTCTCCATGGGGTCTTGTTCAACCACCCCTCCATGGGCTACTGTTCATCCAGCCCTCCACTGGGTCATGTTCATCCACCCCCAACTGGCTCGATCGATCAGGGTCCTGTTCATCCAGCGGCAACACCACGGGGTCCTATTCATCCAACCCCTGCTCCCCCCACCGAGAACTGTTCATCCACACCCACCCAACAACGCTCACTGTTCATCAAGGGAAGGAGGTAGCAGGTTTTGATCGTCTTCAGTTAGCGGCAGTAGTGAATGAATCGCTCGGTCGGGTTCAGTTAACAGCCAGATCGATCGATCGCTCGGGTTCTGTTGGGGATATAACTATTGGGTATGAACCGCCCAGGAGGGGTCGGGTCATACCACTAGCGGTTTACCAATGAAGATGCCGGATCATATGAGCCCATTGAACGGTACAAGGCCCATAAGAGATTTAAGGCCCGGGAGGATGAACCGCCATGTATGTATAACTTGTGTTGTAAGGCATGTGTAGTTAGTCACCGAGCCGGATACGTTGTGTATGAGCTGGCCGGGACTCTATGAACCACCGGTGTCAACCTGTGTATATAAAGGGACGACCCGGTCGCGGCTTAAGGCAAGGAACAAGAGATCGAGAACTAGGTCAAGCGCATTCGCTCCTTGGTGATCGAAACCCTAACAATACAATCCCAAACTGGAGTAGGCCTTTACCTTCATCGTAAGGGGCCGAACCAGTATAAACTCTCTGTGTCCTTTGTCCCGTTTAACCCCTTTAAGCTAACCTAGCTGCCATGGCCCTGCGACTAAGTCCTTCTGCTAGGACATCTGCCGTGACAATTCCACGACAGGTTCAGTAACGCGTAGCCTGCAGTGCAATCGCTCGGGTTCAGTAGGCGAACTCCTCGCTCAGGTTCAGTTAGAGCCCAACGCCTCGCACCCATGCGTGTACATGGACGAGAGAAACGCGCATCACTCGGCCCCCGACCACCCACCGTAACCGGGAACTCCCCGATATTTTCCTTGCCCTCGCTTCTACCACATTTTTTTCCGGCATGGACGGCCCAAAGAATGTCATGCAACTGTGTCTCCGGCCCGCCCAGGACGAGAAGCCCATTTTTTGTCATGAATTTTTCCTCATAGAAGTAGGATCCCACCACATCTATGATGATAGTGGGTTTTGTCACAATTATCATCATAGAAGTGTCATAAGCATGACACACAAAAATTTGTTCGGCCCAAAATGTCACTCATGTGTCTTTTTTTATAGTGATATCAAGGCCTCCTCCCTTAGGTGTTCGAGAAGACTACCTCTTCAGACCTCAATTCCTCTAGCAAGTGGGAAGAACTTCCTTTACTATTTCCTTTTGTTACATTTGGATCCCTTGAACTTGTATGAGATTTGCGGATTTTGTGGATGTGTGATGACTTCTTGTCATCGAGTGTTCCTCCTCTTGTGTTTGTTCTTAAATCCATCCTTCTCCCACATCCAAGCATGATAAGATCTCTAAATTAGGGTTACCCTACATCATCTTGAATCAGAGCACGGTTGATTCACATCTTGGATTCCCAACCCCTCACTTTCTAGCCTATTTTTGTTGATTTTCCCTAATTCAACCCCACCAAAAATAGCCATACCAGTTTTTTTTCCATTTTGTTGGTTTTTGTGAGATTTTGTTGATTTGGATCCATGATTTTGTTGTTTGGCAAGTGGATCTAGCCTTCACCCACTGATACGTCTTCAACATATTTTTTTATTGTTTCATGCTATTGTATGCTTTATGTGCCATTTTGTACCACTTTTGTGGACTAATCTATTAACTTACTGCCTAGTGCCAGTTTCTATTTTTTCCCTAGTTCTTTGTTTCGCCGAAAAGCCATACCAAACGAAGTCCAAACACAATGAGAATTTTACGGTGATTTTTTCTGGACCAGAAGAGACCCTAAAAGCTTCGAGAATGCACCAGATGATGATCAAGGGAGCCACAAGCTCAAGTGCTGGTGCCCCAGGGGGGCGCCAAGTGAGCTTGTGGGTCCCATGTGGCTGCGTTTGCCCTAATTCTTGGCCTATAAATTCCCTAAATTCCAGAAACCACCACAGCGAGACCCGAAACAATTATTCCACCATCGCAAGCCTCTGTTCTTCCTCAATCCCATCTAGAGGCATGTGCCGATACTCTGCTAGAGGGGGAAACCATTGGGGAGGTAATCTTCATAGACTTTGCTGCTTCCACCATGAAATTTGAGTAGTTCTCACATGACCTATAGGTCCATAGCAGTAGCTAGATGGCTTTCTCTCTCTCTCTGATCTTCAATATAACGATCTCTTCAGAGATCTATTCAATGTATCTTTTTGTGGTGTGTTTTGTTGGTATCCGATGAATTGTGGATTTATGATCAGATTATTCATTGAAAGTATTTCAATCTATCCTAAGATTTATATATATGTGATTTTATAGCCTTTTATTTCTCTCAGATCCATCTATTTTCTCTGGCCAATTAGATTGATTTATCTTCAGTGGGAGAGGTGCTCGATAGTAGGTTCAATCTTGCAGTGTCCTTGCTTTGTGACCAGAAGAGTTGCAAGGCACGTACTGTATTGTTTCTACTAAGGGTAAAATGGTGGAGTTTGAACATATTAATTGATCTTACTTTGTCTACATTATGTCATCATGCTCCAAGCATTACTCTGTTTGTTATGAACTTAATATGTTAAGACGCATGTTGGATAGTGGTGGAGTAATAGTAGTAGATGCAGATGAATCATTCAGTCTACTTGTCTTGGATGTAATGCCTATATGTTGATCATGCCATGAAGAATCATCATAATTATGCGCTATTCTATCAATTGTCCAACAGTAATTTGTTTACCCACCGTTGCTATGCTTATGAGAGAAATGCCTCTAGTGAACCTATGGCTCCCATTCCATTTTCCATATTTACTAAAACCCTAAAAATTCTTCATTGTTTTATTCTAATTTTTCTTTTATTTTATTTTATCTATCTACCACTATCAGATTTAATCCTTGCAATTGGCGAGAACAAGGGGATTAACAACTCTATTGGTGTCATTGGGTGCAAGCATCTACTTTGTGTGTGTGTGTGCAGGTTCCGCTTATCTTGTTTGTGTTGTGTCTCCTATTGGTTCGATAAAACTTGGTTCTTAACTAAGGGAAATACTTTTTGCTACTACACTACTTCACCCTTCCTCTTTGGGGAATTCGAACGCCTATCACAAGTAGCACCCAGCATCCCATACTTTTCCCACCATGAATTACACCCTAAAATCATCCCAAAAAATTTCTTCCCCTATTCGAGTTCACCCTGAGCCAAATCCTCCACAAATTGACCTACCAGAAACCACCCTGTATCATCCGACTACCCTTGTCGAAATTGAAAATTCAAAATAAAATAAAAACCATGGCCTCCGCTACAACTTCCGCAAACCCTAGCCTATTCCCACCACCACAACCTTTCGCAAAACCCCCACTTCGACCATATACACCCCACATTCCGCTACCTACCCAATTTGACCTATTTTTCTTGAGATTTTGAGTTGCATTTTCCATTTCCTGATGTGTTTTGGCTAATTATGGACGATTTGACATCCATAACACCACCACTCATCATCGACATAGACTCGACATCGACAAAGACCGCTCCACCTTTTGACACCATGACCGTGAGCAAAGATGGTAACTTCGATGACATCATTTTACATTTCCTTGACTTTGCATTATAACCCTAAGCTTTTTGCGTTACTTGCCCACCGAGACTATCCATTCGAGAATTGTTGGGCCACATTACTTGTGCACTTTAGTGATACATACTCCGCATAGCTTCAATTGTTTGCACATATCTTGTTATCATCTCTTGTGTCATAAGTTACTGCCGTTCATGCATCATTTCTATCTTGGATCAAGCATCTTGCATAAGTGGTCAAAGTGTCATACAAAAAACAAAAGAGAGAAAAAGATTTTAAGTAAAAGGAAAATAAAACAAAGCACGTCTAAGAAATAGCAATAACATCGAGCCACATTGCATCTCATCTTGATATCATTGATCATCTTGGATCATCATTGTGTGAGCTTCACCTTGGATCATAGATATATAGCATACTTGCGATAGAAAGACGACATGTTTTCTCTTATAGGTTGGTGCTCAAGTACGTATCTCTCCCATTTGAGATATCGTGCTAGCATCTATCTTGTATTGTGCAACACGAGCTTTTTCCGTGGAAACACATTTTGTGCTCATTCCTTGGTTGCACAAGCCCACTTATCTGGCTGTGTGTGTTACTTGTGCCACTATAGCTATTGATCTATTTATCTTACTTGTAATTTCTGAATCTACTTCAACATTATTAATATCTTGACTAACACTTGCTTAAATTTTGTGCTACTCATCCTAACCAAGCTCCTAGTAGAGCATTACTTGTGTAGGTGGAACCGATACCAATTCTACTACTTTCACATTTCCATATTGAGTGATCATTGGATCCATCTTCAACTTTGGGAAAGGTAACTTAGTATTGTTCTTCTCATTTTCCCACTCACGTCTGCTCGAGTTTTGTGATGGAAAGGCCAATCACTTCAAACCCACTCTTCAGCAACAACAAAGATGCCAACAACTTCATCGCCAACTCACCACTTTTTCGTACAATGAGCTATGCATCAAGCAAATGAAGCCTTGAGTGACCGCATCGACAAATTTGCTACCAACTTGCATCAATTCGAAGCAAGGAACCGGGAGTATCTTGACACCAAGTTGGCCATTCAAATGAATGAGATTCGTGGAATGATGGTCACTCTCAACTCTTCTTCATCTTCTTACTCATCACAACAGAGACAATCAAGCAACCACTCTTCAGACACCTCCCCCGATGCAAGTCTACTACGAACTCATACACATCCTTGAGACAAATGTCAAAATCATCAAACTCCTCCAAATCAATTCCATGGCAATGGATTACAAGACTGCCTACGTGAGCGTGAACTATGTCATCGTGAAAAACAAGTTGCACTAGAGAATGATCAAGAATGACAACATCAATGCCAAGAAGATCAAGACGATGATGCCCTACGGGAAGAACAATAATGCCATGAGTAGAAAGCGAATAAAGAAAAACAAGCTCTAGACCACTCACACCTTGCATGAGCGCAATAGGAGAGTGCATGAACAAGAACAAGATCTACGTAAAGAATGAAAAGAATTGAGGCAAAGGGCATGTATTCTTCGCCTTAAATGTCAAGATGATCATGAGGATCAAGACGACATTGACCCTCCTCCACACCAAGAATGAGAGCACCACCGCAACAATAGATATAACAAGCAAACACTATGGTAAGCTCAAGTTTACCATGCCTAAGTTAACCGGAGGCATGGACCCTGAAGACTATCTTTCATGGGCATTAAAAGCGGACAAGATATTCCGGCTCCACAATTATGAACAGGAAAAGAAGATCGCCATGACCTCGCTTGTGTTCCAAGACTACGTTCTCATTTGGTTGGAACAAGTTGTTAAACGAAGAAGAGAATAAGGAGATCGACTGATCACTACTTGGCCCAAAATGAAGGAAGTCACGAGAGCTAGATTCATGTCTGCCCATTACAACTGCGACCTCTTTAAGAAGCTCAAACTTCTAAAGCACGGCAAAAAGTTAGTTGAAGATTATTTACAAGAAATGAAGATAGCCATGATAAGAGCTAATGCAAGGAAACTGAGGAGAAAACTTGCATGCTTCCTGAATGGACTCAACCATCCCATCAAGAAAATCACCGACTTCCAACTGTACTCCAATCTCCTCGAGCTTGTCCACCAAGCAACCAAAGCGGAGCGACAAGTGCCAGATGACTACAAGTACTTATCAAGATCCTATGGCTCAAACACTCAAGCTACTCCAACTCCGGTGCATACTACTCACGCTACACCCTCTAGAAGTGGTACTTCAAGCTCCAAGCAACCGATGGCTACTTCAAGTCGTCCTCCAACAAGAAACTACAAGTCAAGAGCTTCTTCCTCTACAACACCTCCAATGGATATGCTACCGCCAAGACAAGTTCCATCCAATGTTTCACTTGCTAAGGCCATGGCCACAAGACATGTGGGTGCCCCACAAAACGGGAAATTATTTCCAATGATGACGACGCCTATGACTCCATGAGAGAAGATGAAATGGAAGCTTTGGAGCATGTGCACATGCACCGCCAAGTGAATGAAGACAAATATGTTCAAGTTTTTTGCAACAATGATTCGAGCCCCGCTCTTGTTGTCTCAAAGATTCTGACACTTCAACAACAACAATATGAAGATCAACGTTGCCACATCTTCCTCACAAAGTCAGGCATCCAAGGAAGATCTGTCAAGGTCATCATAGACGGTGGAAGTTGCCCCAATTTGGAAAATTAAGAACTTTGCTCCAAGCTACAATTGATAAAGAAGCAGCACCACCATCCTTACA
This sequence comes from Triticum urartu, assembly GCF_003073215.2. Taxonomy (NCBI): domain Eukaryota; kingdom Viridiplantae; phylum Streptophyta; class Magnoliopsida; order Poales; family Poaceae; genus Triticum; species Triticum urartu. Next base: position 266,306,574 of record NC_053028.1, read on the forward strand.
AGGTCCAATGGCTAAGTGTCCCCGACACCATATAAGAGCATACCATTCAAGTTTTCTTCAAGATCGACGCTTATGAGGATACCTTGGAGTGTGATGTTGTTCCTATGTCTGTGTGCCACCTACTCTTGGGATGTCCTTGGAAATTCGATCGCGGATCGTCCACAACGAGGAACCAATCGCTATAGCTTCAAGATGAAGGGCAAGGAGTACGTTCTTTGCCCCATGTCACTAATTCAAGTAATGTCCAACAAGCAAGCTTCTCATCATCATGGAGAGACTAGTGAGAGAGAGAGAGAGACATGAAAAAGAGAGTGAGCGCCACAAGCCAAATAAGAATGACTCCATGATGAAACACCAAAAAAACTTAGTGCTATTAGCCACCAAAAGAGACTTGGGGATGTGAGTGAGAGCACATAGAGCATTCCTTCACTTTGTACTCTTGTGCAAAGATGAGGTCGGGAGGACTAATACTTCACAACGTCTTCCTTTTTCCTTGTATCAATTATTTTAGGAATTTTCGGACGTGTTCCCTGACGAGCTACCTCCACTCCACATAATCGAGAACCGCATTAACTCATTCCCGACGCGCCATTACCGAAATGAGCCCACGTACGTCTCCAACGTATCTATAATTTTTAATTGTTACATGCTATTATATATCAATCTTGGATGTTCTATATGCAATTATATATAATTTCTCGAGCCTAACCAATTAACCTAGTGCCCAGTGTGAGTTGTTGTTTTTTGCCTGTTTTTGGCTTTTCAGGAAATCAATATCAAACAGAGTCCAAACAGAGAAAAAACTTTGGATTAATTTTTTTCTTGACTAGGAGAGACCCTAGAAGATTCGGGAGAAGACCCGAAGAGCCACGAGGGGGGAGCCCGCCAGGTTTGTGGGCCCCTCGTGGAACCTCATGACCTAATTCCTCCTCTATAAATTTTCAAATATTCCCCTAACATTAGAGAGCCACCCGAAATACTTTTTCCGCCGCCGCAAGTTTTTGTTCTCAGAGATCCCATCTGGAGGCCTTCTCCGGTACTCTATCGGAGGGGGAATTGATCACGGAGGGGCTCTACATCAACCTTGCTGCCCTTCTGTAGGATTGAAAGTATGTCCAGAGGGGGGGTGATTAGACTACTTGACCAAATAAAAACTTATCCTTTTCCCAATTTTAGTTCTTGACAGATTTTAGCAACTTTGGACAAGTCAAGCAATCTTAACACAATTCAAGCAAGCATGCAAAGAGTATATGAGCAGCGGAAAGTAAAGCATGCAAATTGCAAGAATGTAAAGGGAAGGGTTTGGAGGATTCAAACGCAATAGGAGACACGGATGTTTTTGTCGTGGTTCCGATAGGTGGTGCTGTCATACATCCACGTTGATGGAGACTTCAACCCACGAAGGGTAACGGTTGCGCGAGTCCACGGAGGGCTCCACCCACGAAGGGTCCACGAAAAAGCAACCTTGTCTGTCCCACCATGGCTGTCGCCCACGAAGGACTTGCCTCAGTAGCGGTAGATCTTCACGAAGTAGGCGATCTCCTTGCCCTTACAAACTCCTTGGTTCAACTCCACAATCTTGTCGGAGGCTCCCAAGTGACACCTAGCCAATCTAGGAGACACCACTCTCCAAGAAGTAACAAATGGTGTGTTGATGATGAACTCCTTGCTCTTGTGCTTCAAATGATAGTCTCCCCAACACTCAACTCTCTCTCACATGATATGGATTTGGTGGAAAGAATATTTGAGTGGAAAGCAACTTGGGGAAGGCTAGAGATCAAGATTGATATGGTAAGAATGGAATATCTTGGCCTCAACACAAGTGTAGGTGGTTCTCTCTCAGAAAAAGTAAGTTGGAAGTGTAGGTTTGTTCTGATGGCTCTCTCTACGAATGAAGAGGTGGTGGAGGGGTATATATAGACTCCACACAAAATCTAACCGTTACACAACTTGCCAATCTCAGTGGGACCGAATTGTTTAACTCGGGCGGATCAATTCAGCAAAGCTAGTGACCGTTAGGGTTTTTGGTGGGACCGACATGCAACTCAGTAGGACCGATATGATTAGGGTTAGGGCATAACGTAATCTCGGTGAGACCAATTGCACAAACTCGATGAGACCGATTTTGGTAATAAGCTAACCAGAGAGTTGGCCAGGTAAACTCGGTGGAACCGATCGCTCATTTCGGTGAGATCGAAACGTTACGAAGGGAAAACAGAGAGTTTACATTGCAATCTCGGTGGGACCGATCGCTCATATCGGTAAGACCGAAATGTTACGAAGGGAAACAGAGAGATTACAATCCCATCTCGGTGAGACCGAGATCCCTATCGGTGAGACCGATTTGCCTAGGGTTGTGGCAGTGTCTATGACATTTGAAACTCGGTGGCGCCGGATAGAAAGAATCGGTGGGGCCAAGTTTGACTTTTGGTTTAGGTCATATATGGATGTGAGAAAGTAGTTGAGGGTTTTGGAGCATATTACTAAGCATTTTGAGCAAGAGCCTCATTAAGCAACACCTCATCCCTCCTTGATAGTATTGGCTTTTCCTATAGACTCAATGTGATCTTGGATCACTAAAATAGAAAATGTAGAGTCTTGAGCTTTGAGCTTGAGCCAATCCTTTGTCCTTAGCATTTTGAGGGGTCCACTTTTCTCATCCATGCCATGCCACTCATTAAGCTTTCCTGAGATATTAATCTTGAAATAGCATTAGCTCAATGAGCTACATGTTGTTAGGAATTACCAAAACCACCTAGAGATAGTTGCACTGTCAATCTCCCCCTTTTTGGTAATTGATGACAACATATAGATCAAAGCTTCGACAAATGATAATAAGAGTGAAAAACATTGTCGCTTTGAGAAGTATGTGAAAAGCAAGAGCTCCCCCTAAATTTGTGCATAGTTTAAGATTTGCTTTGGACTGCAAACGCACAATGAGTTAGGAACATGGATTACTCTTCCACGTCACATACATCTTGGTGCAGCGCTCAAAATGATAATAATGAAATACATGCACTCATCACCAAGCAAAGTGAATGATCATATATGGGGATATAAAAAGGATAATGTCATCCAACAAGCATTAAGGTAGCATATGATCAAACACATGATCATCCAAGTATCACACACAAGCATAAAGTATCGCAAACAAGAAAATAAACAAAGTTTAACCGCCAAATAAAAAGAGAGAATAAAAAGCAACACTTTCTCTCAAAGCCTATGATCTATACATTTTCTCCCCCTTCGGCAACAAGTTACCAAAAAGTTCATAGAAAATGCAGAGTGCTAGATCGACTCTTAGGCTTGGTTTTCAGGTGGTGGTGTAGATAACACGCCAAGGACGAAGGCAATAGTTGATGTAGATGGAGCTGGTGGAGTGGGTGCTGGAGCTGGTGGCACTGAAGCTGTAGCTGGTGCAGATTAAGTTGCTCTGGTGTCTATAACAGGCATTGCAGCAGATCTCTGTCCTCTGGGCACTCTAGCAAAAGCATCAGTGGTAGACTTTCCCTTCTTCTCCTGCACTTCATCCTGAAGTTGCTCAACAACTGACTGGTTCTCAGTGACCTTCACATCTAAGTCATAGAACTTCTGCTCCATGATCCTCTCGAAGCTCTCCTGGTTTTGAGTCAGGATAGCCAATCCCTTCTCAATCCTCAGAGTGGAGGCAATTAAGTAGCCAAGTTGATCTTGCTTGCTCTTCGGAAGATACTGAGATGCCTCTTCAGTGGTTGGCATCTTTGCAGCCTTTTCAGCCCTTGCCTTCTCCCTCTTGGCTTGTGCTTGCACAAAAGATGGTTCATTTTCATCCATCACCACAGTGTTGTCCTCAAAGTCTGGGTAGATGGGCATGTGTTCCTTGTCCAGGAGATATGTGCCAGTGCCCATCTTGGAGTTGATTAGCTCCTGGATCTGTGGGGCATACCCACAACTTCTCTTCTGATTTGCAGATGTTCTCTTAATGGTTTCCACAATTAGGCTCATGACCTTGAACTTTTGAGGCACATCAAATATGTGAAGCAAGTTAATTGCATGGCCTCTGATCATCTTGTGATCACCTGACTTTGGCAAGAGAGTGTGCCTGAGGATCTAGTTGATTGTTGGCAAGCCTGACAAAAGGTAATGTACTGATCCAAACTTGTGTGTCTCAAGAGCAGCATCCGGGATCTCTTTGTACATATGTGCCATGGTGTTGTGATCCTTCTTCTTCTCGGCATAGACATCCAAGTCATCTTCACTCTCCTCGGGAGCATTGATCAATTTTGCCCATTCTTCAACTGTTGACTGGTACCTCGTACCTTCAGACATCCAGACAATCCTTCCATCTGGGTAGAAATGAGCGGTGGAGTAGAACTGCATAATAAGCTCATCATTCCACTTTGTGAGCTTCTGAGCCACAAATTCATCGACTCCACATGCCTTGAAGCTGTCATATACAACAGGGAAGTGATCTTCATTTTCCTCAATGAATTTCCAGTCTACCCATTTCATGTCACACACGATGGGCTTCTTGTCAAGTAAGATAGTCTCATAGAAGTCCTGTTGTTCCTTTGTATGCAACCTGTAGTCCACAGCAGCCATTCTCCTGGTGGCATATGGATCAGACTCTCTCCATAGCCTTAAACTTGAATCCTTCCTGATTTTCATGTTCTCTGCAAGTGGGTGAGCATCATTGTGATCTGGTATTTTGGGCTTCAACTTCCTCAAAACGATAGAATCATCTTCTTCTTCTTCAGCAGCTTAAGGCACTGGGGCCTTGTTCTTCTCCTCAGCAGGGATGTTCCTGGTGCTCCTCTTGGGGTTTTGGCTTTGGAGCTTGAGCAGCGGTCTTAGGAGCAGTCTTGGGCTTAGATGGAGCAGCCCCTGCCCTTATAGCATCTCCCATAAGCTTTTGAGCTTTGGGTGCTGGTGCTGCATCCTCTTCCTCTTCCTCTTCTTCAGAGTCTTTCATTATTGAAGATCTCCCAAGCACTCTGGCAGTGGTCTTCTTGACCCTTTCCTTCCTTTTCTTTTCTGCCACAAGCTGTTCTTTGGGTGCAGATCCCAAAGTCTCTTGAGTGGATGTTCTCGCTTTTGACATGGGAACTCTCTTGGCAGGAACCTTTTGCTTCATTCTTGGCTTAGTGGCAGCAGTTGTGCCATATTCCTTTTTCAGGACTTTCCTCTTTGAGGTGTCCTCTTCCTCAACAGCCACATAGTCCTCATCCTAAGAATCTGAGGTTTTCTTCTTTCTGGTCCTGGTGGCTGCCTTAGGCAAGTTGCTGGGTGTACTCCTACTTCCTTCATCAAAGCTGCTAGAGGGACTAGTGCCCTCACTCATGTTCACTTGCTCCTCAGACTTGTTCTGACTGTCACTCTGATTTGACATGATGCAAACACTGACAGCAGACCCTGTGAATATATTATAGATGAGGTAGATTTGATAAGCATCACAAAGTACAAAGCTTTTTGCAAAAGAATGAGTTAAAAACTTAGTTTTAGTGTTCCACAGAAAGCATTTCGGATCTACCGATTTGCATACTCGGTGATACCGAAGCAGCTTCTGGAACCTAAACTAGTGAACTCGGTCAGACCGAGTCACAGTTTGGTGGCACCGAGACTGCTAGGGTTTCACAAAGTATTGAACTCGGTCACACTGATTTGCAATTCTCGGTTAGACCGAGAATCACATGTGCAATGGCCTTAGCCAAATCGGTGGAACCGATTTCAACAACTCGGTCGGTCCGAGATGGTTTCGGCGGAAACCTAACCCTAAATTTTCAACCCACGACTAAACTACGGAGTGATTTCGATGGATAGAATGATCTCAAACGTGGCAAGATACATGGCAAAACAATGTGCTAACAATCGGAGGGGGAATAGCACAAGGATCAAGTCCATACCCTAGTGCGGTGATGGACTTGCTACGACGGCGATGGACTTGCTACGACGGCAACGGCGGAGATGATTCCCGTTGACGGCGGCGGAGACCAGCGGCGGGAGGCAGCTGGCGATGAGGAGGACAATCCAGAGACCCAGGGAGGCAGAGCAGGCTGAGCGCGGGCGAAGAGGTTCGGAAAATTTTCCAAATTTTGGGCCACGGATATATATAGCCTGACTCTGTCAGTGTGACCGAGTGGAACAACTCGGTAGCACCGAGATTCATAACTGCGAGCAGTTACTGAAACTCGGTGTGACCGAAAAGTTCAATTTGGTTGCACCGAGATTGAAAACGTAGATTGACTTAGTGATCTCGGTATGACCGGAATGGATGAATCAGTAAGACCGAAACGAACAAAGAAGTTTTGGATTTTTAAGTCTATGCCGAATCGGGGACTCCGAGTGCTCCTCACACAGAGTGGTTCGAATCTGACTTGATCAAACTTTGTGATGTAGCATGAATAGAGTTTGAGACGAGAAAAACATAGATAGCTAGAGAAGGTTCTTAGGCATTCTTGTCCATCCACTTGGCAAAAGAAAAAGGAACCAAACAATCAAAACAACAAGTGGATGTCCTCGAATGAGTAAATTATTGAACCAACAAGCTCACACAATAAAATGGCAAATGAAATATGTCGCAAAGCATGCACAACCAATTCTAGCATCTATCATTTGGAGCAATCCTTTGGAGTGAGTTGCACTTTCAATACCTACACAGGTTAGTCCCACAAGGAACAAACAAGGATATCCATAGACATAGAGTGATGCACACACAAGATGATGTCATGAAAGCATTAGGTTACCTTGTCCCTTGTCTTACCAACAAGAGGGTTTGTGACTCCTTGAACTAGTGCAAGATGTGGAAGTTGATTGCACTTGTTCTTGCCAAAATGATAAGAGTGAAGTATGTTGGTGGAGTCACCCTCAAGAACTCTCTAGTTCTTCTTCTTCGGAATCCACACCATCTTGATGGGAATCCTTGGAGTTGTAGTCGTACTTGATGAAGTAGAACTTGATGTAGTCTTGGGAACACACTTGACCAAGGCCTTGGGTTCTTCTTCAAATGCATCAAATTCCTCTTGAAGCTTATCCTTGCCTTTTTGCTTGTGGTCTTGTGGTGGAAGATCATCTTGAGCTTGTGTCCCTTTGAAGGAAGTAGGATCATACTTCTCTTGTTGAGGAACAAACTTCGTCTTGGGGTATTGACCTTCGTCCCACTCAACTCCATTGGCATTGAACTTTCGTTAAAAACCAACACCTTGGTTCTTCCGGTGCCTTCCTTGCTTGCGTACAATTTCCTCGAATTGCTTACTCCCGGCAAGGCTCTTGTAAACACCTTTCTCTATAATTCCCTTCAATAAGCTATTTTCTTGCTCAAGTGTAACTTGGCTAAGAGAATCATTAGTGGAATCAAGAGAACTACTAGAAGCAACAACATTAGATTTAGCATGATTATTGTTACTACTAGAGGAAGAATCTTTCTTGTTCTTGTTACTAGACTTGACTTGAGGCATGTATGTGGATAAGAGTAAACGCTTGGCAATGTAAGAAGAACTTTTCTTGCGAAGATCATCATTGATTGCCTTTAAGAACTCATGCTCTTGCTCAAGGTTGAGCTTTTCAAAACGTAATTTCTCATGAGTCCTTAAAAGTTCTCGATGATCTCCTAAGATAGTTTCATGAGCTAACTTAAGAGTGTTTAGTTCTTTAGTTAGAAACTCAATCTTCTCCTTATCATTGTCATTCGTTTTATCTTGATTAGCATGATTAATTGACGTTTCATCATAGTATTCATCACTAGAGTTGTCAACAAGTAAATCATCATCACCTAACAAGTCATCTTCATCACTATTGAAATCAACATACTCGGGGTGTGATACCTTTGGGCCTTTAGCCATGAAGCATCTTCCAAGTCCTTCATTTGGTGAATCAAATATGTCGTAGGAGTTGGTTGACACAAGTGCTAGACCGGCAACACCTTCATCTTGAGTATATTCGGAGTCGGAGTGATAGCTTCTCTCGGAGTGATTGTCGGAGTCGGAGCCGGATACCCATTCACCAACATGAGCTTGATGTCTTCATTTTGTGTAGCTCCTTGATGACTTGTCCTTCCTTTCCGAATCTTTGCTTCTCCGGGATGTTCTTCGTTCATAACGATCATCTCTACTCCTTCTTTCTCTTGATGGTGATTACTCTCTTCTACTTCTTTTTGGAGAATCTTCTCTTCTTTTGTAGGGTGTCGTACACTCATTGGAATAGTGTTCGGGTCTTCCACAATTGCAGCAATTTCTCTCTCGACTAGAAGATCTTTTGTCATTGTAGGACCTTGACTTGGAACTTCTCTCTTTGCTTATACTCTTGTAGAACTTGTTGATGTTCTTCACCATTAGGCTCAATTCTTCATTGAAGGTTTGTTTCTCACTTGATGATGTGAGAGCTTCACATGAGGATTTGTAAGCACCACTTGACTTGTTATGGAGCTCCTCCTTATCCTTGAGTGACATCTCATGAGCAACAATTCTTCCAATGACTTCCGTTGGCTTGAGATCTTTGTAATTGGGCATCATTTGAATCAATGTACATACGGTATCATATTTTCCGTCCAAAGCTCTTAGGATCTTCTTGATGATGAATTTGTCAGTCATCCCTTCACTTCCTAAGCCGGTGATCTCGTTTGTGATAAGAGCAAGCCTAGAGTACATTTCAGCGACACCTTCACCATCCTTCATTTTGAACTTGTCAAGCTGACTTTGAAGCACATCCAACTTGGATTCCTTGACGGAGTCAGTACCTTCGTGCATATCAATCAAACTATCCCAAATTTCCTTTGCATTCTCAAGATGGCTGATTTTGTTGAATTCTTCGGGGCACAATCCATTGAAGAGGATATCACAAGCTTGAGCATTGTATTGCAGCATCTTCAACTCTTCTGTGGTGGCTTCATGGTTTGGTTCTCTCCCATCAAACAATTCACCTTGCAAGCCAATACACACAATAGCCCGTACGGCGGGGTTATGTCCAAGAATATGCATTTTCATCTTATGCTTCCAACTAGCAAAATTAGTACCATCAAAGTAAGGACCTCTACAGTGGTAGTTTCCCTCGCTAGACGCCATACTCTCCTAGGTTGTGAAACCAAGGCTATGACTTCCAAAAGCTATAAAAATCAAGGCAAATGGAGACCAAAGCTCTGATACCACTTGTAGGATTGAAAGTATGTCTAGAGGGGGGTGGTTAGACTACTTGACCAAATAAAAACTTATCATTTTCCCAATTTTAGTTCTTGCCAGATTTTAGCAACTTTGGGCAAGTCAAGCAATCTTAACACAATTCAAGCAAGCATGCAAAGAGTATATGAGCAGCGGAAAGTAAAGCATGCAAATTGCAAGAATGTAAAGGGAAGGGTTTGGAGGATTCAAACACAATAGGAGACACAGATGTTTTTGTTGTGGTTCTGATAGCTGGTTCTATCGTACATCCACGTTGATGGAGACTTCAACCCACGAAGGGTAACGGTTGCGCGAGTCCACGGAGGGCTCCACCCACGAAGGGTCCACTAAGAAGCAACCTTGTCTATCCCACCATGGCCGTCGCCCACGAAGGACTTGCCTCACTAGCGGTAGATCTTCATGAAGTAGGCGATCTCCTTACCCTTACAAACTCCTTGGTTCAACTCCACAATCTTGTCGTAGGCTCCCAAGTGACACCTAGCCAATCTAGGAGACACCACTCTCCAAGAAGTAAGAAATGGTGTGTTGATGATGAACTCCTTGCTCTTGTGCTTCAAATGACAGTCTCCCCAACACTCAACTCTCTCTCACAGGATATGGATTTGGTGGAAAGAAGATTTGACTGGAAAGCAACTTGGGGAAGGCTAGAGATCAAGATTCATATGGTAAGAATGGAATATCTTGGCCTCAACACAAGTGTAGGTGGTTCTCTCTCAGAAAAAGTAAGTTGGAAGTGTAGGTTTGTTCTGATGGCTCTCTCTACAAATGAAGAGGTGGTGGAGGGGTATATATAGACTCCACACAAAATCTAACCGTTACACAACTTTCCAATCTCGGTGGGACCGAATTGTTAAACTCGGTCGGACCGATTCAGCAAAGCTAGTGACCGTTAGGGTTTTTGGTGGGACCGACATGCAACTCGGTAGGACTGATATAATTAGGGTTAGGGCATAACCAATTAGGGTTTGTGGCAGTGGCTATGACATTTGAAACTCGGTGGCGTCGGATAGAAAGAATCGGTGGGGCCAAGTTTGACTTTTGGTTTAGGTCATATGTGGATGTGAGAAACTAGTTGAGGGTTTTGGAGCATATTACTAAGCATTTTGAGCAAGAGCCTCATTAAGCAACACCTCATCCCTCCTTGATAGTATTGGCTTTTCGTATAGACTCAATGTGATCTTGGGTCACTAAAATAGAAAATGTAGAGTCTTGAGCTTTGAGCTTGAGCCAATCCTTTGTCCTTAGCATTTTGAGGCGTCCACTTTTCTCATCCATGCCATGCCAATCATTGAGCTTTCCTGAGATATTAATCTTGAAATAGCATTAGCTCAATGAGCTATATGTTGTTAGGAATTACCAAAACCACCTAGGGATAGTTGCACTTTCACCTTCTGATGTTGTGTGAGTAGTTTACCACAGACCTACGGGTCCATAGCTAGTAGCTAGATGGCTTCTTCTCTCGCTCTCTCTTTGATCTTTAATACAATCTTCTCCTCGATGTTCTTGGAGATCTATTCGATGCAATGACTTTTTACGATGTGTTTGTTGGGATCCAATGAATTGTGAGTTTATGATAAGATTTATCCATGAATATTATTTGAGTTTTCTCTAATCTATTTTATGCATGTTTTTTGGGATCCAATGAATTTTGAGTTTATGATCAGAAGGAAATCTCAACGCAGCTCACAGGTAGCAAGCCCCTTACCACGTCAACCCCGAGAAGAAAAAAAGAAATCCAAAGGCAAGTGCAACACCTCCTCGACAACGTGTATGTACGCAAGAGCCTTAGTCCTTGTGCGGTTTCAGTTATCCTTGTACCTAATAAAGATGGAAGTTGGTGTATGTGTTTCGATTGTCGATCCATAAGTGATATCACTGTTACGTACCGACACCCAATTCCAAATCTTGATGACATGCTAGTTTTTGATTGTTCCATGCTATTATATTATCAACCTTGGATGTTTTATATGAATTAATATGGTATTTTATATGATTTTTCGGACTAACCTATTAACCTAGAGCCCAGTGCCAGTTTCTGTTTTTCCCTTGTTTTTGAGTATCATAGAAAAGGAAAATCAAACAGAGTCCAATTGACCTGAAATTTCACGGAGATCATTTTTGGACCAGAAGAAGCCCACAGAGTACCGGAGATGGGCCAGAAGAGTCCTGAGGCCACCACGAGGTTGGGGGCGCGCCCCCTACCTCGTGGCCGCCTCGGCGACCCCCCTGACTTGTTCCCGACTCCAACACCTCTTATATAACCCCAAACTTCCAGAAAGAAATGTAGATCGGGAGTTCCACCGTCGCAAGCCTCTATAGCCGCCGAAAACCAATATAGACCCGTTCTGGCACCCTACCGGAGGGGGATCCCTCTCCGGTGGCCATCTTCATCATCCCGGCGCTCTCCATGACGAGGAGGGAGTAGTTCACCCTCGGGGGTGAGGGTATGTACCAGTAGATATGTGTTTGATCTCTCTCTCTCTCTCTCTCGTGTTCTTGATTCGGAACGATCTTGATGTATCGCAAGCTTTGCTATTATAGTTGGATCTTATGATGTTTCTCCCCCTCTACTCTCTTGTGATGAATTGAGTTTTCCCTTTGAAATTATCTTATCGGATCGAGTCTTTAAGGATTTGAGAACACTTGATGTATGTCTTGCATGTGCTTATTTGCGGTGACAATGGGATATCATGTGATCCACTTGATGTATATTTTGGTGATCAACTTGCGAGTTTTGTGACCTCGTGAACTTATGCATAGGGGTTGGCACACGTTTTCATCTTGGCTCTCTGGTAGAAACTTTGGGGCACTCTTTGAAGTTCTTTGTATTGGTTGAATAGATGAATATGAGATTGTGTGATGCATATCGTATAATCATACCCACGGATACTTCATGTGAGATTGGAGTATCTAGGTGACATTAGGGTTTTGGTTGATTTGTGTCTTAAGGCGTTATTCTAGTATGAACTCTACGATAGATTGAACGGAAAGAATAGCTTCGTATTATTTTACTACGGACTCTTGAATAGATCGATCAGAAAGGATAACTTTGAGGTGGTTTCGTAACCTACAATAATCTCTTCATTTGTTCTCCGCTATTAGTGACTTTGGAGTGACTCTTTGTTGCATGTTGAGGGGTTTTTATATGATCCAATTATGTTATTATTGTTGAGAGAAATTGCACTAGTGAAACTATAAACCCTAGGCCTTGTTTCCAAGCATCGCAATACCGTTTTCGCTCTCTTTTATCATTAGTTACCTTGCTTTTTTATATTTTCAAATTACAAAAACCTGTATCTACCATCCATATTGCACTTGTATCACCATCTCTTCGCCGAACTAGTGCACATATACAATTTACCATTGCATTGGGTGTGTTGGGGACACAAGAGACTCTTTGTTATTTGGTTGCAGGGTTGTTTGAGAGACCATCTTCATCCTATGCCTCCCACAGATTAATAAACCTTAGGTCATCCACTTGAGGGAAATTTTCTACTGTCCTACAAACCTCTGCACTTGGAGGCCCAACAACGTCTACAAGAATAAGGTTGTGTAGTAGACATCAAGCTCTTTTCTGGCGCCGTTGCCGGGGAGGTTAGCGCTTGAAGGTATATCTTTATATCTTGCAATCGAATCTTTTTGTTTCTTTTTTTATCACTAGTTTAGTCTATAAAAGAAAACTAAAAATGGAATTAAGGGTACCTCATATGCTTCATCTTTTTAATATCTTTCATGAAAATAAGGATTCTGATAATTGTGCCAAAGTGTTAGAAGAAGAATGCATTAGAATGTTTGGCACTAAATATTTGAATGATGAGCATGATTGCAATGTTGTTAGTATGAATTCCTTGAATATCACTGGTACTAATGATGATTGCACTAGTCATGATGAAAATGTCTCTTATAAGCATGCAATTTTTGTGGAGTGCATAGAGTTTGCAAGTACACACCAAATAGGGAAGATAGATTTTGCAAGAGGCATAAGTATTTAGAAACTAAATGTTTGCAAGAAAGGCTAGATGTTTGTGTTGAAAATTTAAATTTTCTTAGCCATCCTTGTGAAGTTTGCAATGAACGTGGTCATTTAAATATCCAATGCAAATTGTTTCATTATCGAATCGTGTCCAAAAATTGTGATGACTTGATTTCCCTTGCGCATCATAATGAACTTAGTTTGCTTCTGGGTTATGAAGAAATGAAACGTATAACTAAGGATATTCCAGAATTTGCCCTTGATAAAGTTCTTGATTTTGATCTAGAGGAAATTTATATGTATTGTGAGGTGAATTGCATTGAAAATTCTTATATTGCCAATTACATAAAGACAAGAAAACAAATAGAAGATGAAGAGAATACTAATGAAAGGGAAGAGACTTCCCAATATCCTCCTATTATTTCTTATGATGAATCAGGTAACGAGGAAGAGCTTTCTATCCAACGAATCTCATTAATAAGGAGCTCTAAAAAGAGGGTTAAACCACACATGATGCGAAGAAGCAAAAGAAAAGACGTAGAAGCAAAAGTAAAAAGGTATCCCTCCCAAATGATGTTGCTCCTATTACTCATTGTGATAATGATAATTGCTATACTATTGGTGCTATCCATACTATTAATGATGAGAGTGATTATGCTTATGATATGAAAAGGCCCAAGCTTGGGGATGCTATGTTTGATGAGAATGAAATGTTTGAGAATTTATTTGCTGCAATTAATGTTTGTCCCAAGCTTGGGGATGCTACATTTCATGAACATGATATATTTAACCTCCCAAGTTTTGATATGCAAATTTATTATGATGATAGCATGCCTCCTATTTATGATGATTATATTGACGAAAGTGGGTTTGGAAGAGTGTCAACTTTAGGAAGTGATGATCCCACTATTTTGGAGGATGTTGAATCATATTGTGTTGTTAAATAGGATTTGGAGAGGTCATGACTTTATTTATTAATGATTCCACTGTCTTGGAAGAGGTTTCAATTGATTATGATGAGAACAAAGTTACTACTTATGATGATTATTGTGATGACACTTATGCAATAAAAAGTAGTGATGATTATATTTATAAAAATTGTCATGATTATGATTACCCTCTTTCTGAACATTACTCTTTTAATGTGGAAACAATTTATAGTATTTGAGTTTCTTATGATACTCCCACTATTCCGAATGAGAAGAAGTTTTCTTATGAGGAGAATAGTAAATTTTTATACTTGTAGATCATGAAAAGAATGCTTTATGTGATGGTTATATTGTTGAATTCATTCATGATTCTACTGAAAATTATTATGAGGGAGGAATATATGCTTGTAGGGATTGCAATAATATCAAGTTTCCTCTCTATGTGCATAAAGTTTTAAAGTTATGCTTGTTTTGCCTTCCTATGCTAGTTGATTATTGTTCCCATAAGTTGTTTGTTCACAAAATCCCTATGCATAGGAAGTGGGTTATACTTAAATGTGCTAGTCATATTCCTCATGATGCTCTCTTTATGTTTCAATTCTTATCTTTTATGTGAGCATCATTGAAATCATCATGCCTAGCTAGGGGCGTTAAACGATAGCGCTTGTTGGGAGGCAACCCAATTTTATTTTTGTTCCTTGATCTTTGTTCCTGTTTAGTAATAAATAATTCATCTAGCCTCTGTTTAGATGTGGTTTTATGTTTTAATTAGTGTTTGTGCCAAGTAGAACCTTTGGGAAGACTTGGGTGAAGTCTTTGCGATCTTGCTGTAAAAAACAGAAACTTTTGCGCTCACAAGATGATTAATAGACAAATTTCTTAGGTCCACCAATTTATTTCAGAATTTTTGGAATGACATAAGTATTGAAAACCTCCAGATTGCTACAGACTGTTCTATTTTTGATAGATTCTGTTTTTCGTGTGTTGTTTCCTTATTTTGATGAATCTATGAGTAGTATCAAAGGGTATGAACCACAAAGAAGTTGGAATACAGTAGATATTACACCAATATAAATTTAGAATGAGTTCACAACAGTACCAAAAGTGGTGATTTATTTTCTTATATTAACGGAGCTTACAAGTTTACTGTTAAGTTTTGTGTTGTGAAGTTTTCATGTTTTGGGTAAAGATTCGATGGACTATGGAATAAGGAGTGGCAAGAGCCTCAGCTTGGGTATGCCCAAGGAACCCTGAGATAATATTCAAGGACAACCAAGAGCCTAAGCTTGGGGATGCCCCGGATGGCATCCCCTCTTTCGTCTTCGTTCATCGGTAACTTTACTTGGAGCTATATTTTTATTCACCACATGATATGTGTTTTGCTTGGAGCATCATTTTATTTTATTTTCCTTTGCTTGTTGTTTGAATAAAATACCAAGATCTGAAATTCTTAAATGTTAGAGAGTCTTCACATAGTTGCATAATTATTCGACTACTCATTGATCTTCACTTATATCTTTTGGAGTAGTTTGTCATTTTCTCTAGTGCTTTACTTATATCTTTTTAGAGCACGGCGGTGGTTTTATTTTGAAGAAATAGATGAACTCTCATGCTTCACTTATATTATTTTGAGAGTCTTTAGAACAGCATGGTAAATTTCTTGGTTTATAAAATTAGTCCTAATATGATGGGCATTCAAGATGGGTATAATAAAAACTTTCATATAAGTGCATTGAATAGTGTGAGAAGTTTGATACCTAATAATTGTTTTGAGATATGAAGATGGTAATATTAGAGTCATGCTAGTTGAGTAATTGTGAATTTGAGAAATACTTGTGTTGAGGTTTGCAAGTCCCGTAGCATGCACGTATGGTAACCGTTCTGTGACAAATTCGAAGCATGAGGTGTTTCTTTGATTGCCTTCCTTATGAGTGGCGGTCGGGGACGAGCGATGGTCTTTTCCTACCAATCTATCCCCCTAGGAGCATGCGTGTAGTGCTTGGTTTTTGATGACTTGTAGATTTTTGCAATAAGTATGTGAGTTCTTTATGACTAATGTTGAGTCCATGGATTATATGCACTCTCACCCTTCCATCATTGCTAGCCTCTTCGGTACCGTGCATTGCCCTTTCTCACCTCGAGAGTTGGTGCAAACTTCACCGATGCATCCAAACCCCGTGATATGATACGCTCTGTCACACATAAACCTCCTTATATCTTCCTCAAAACAGCCACCATACCTACCTATTATGGCATTTTCATAGCCATTCCGAGATATATTGCCATGCAACTTTCCACCGTTCCGTTCATTATGACACACTTCATCATTGTCATATTGCCTTGCATGATCATGTAGTTCACATCATCTTTGTGGCAGAGCCACCATGCATAATTTCATACATGTCACTCTTGATTCATTGCCCATCCCGGTACACCGCCGGAGGCATTCATATAGAGTCATACTTTGTTCTAGTTCCGAGTTGTAATCTTTGAGTTGTAAATAAATAGAAGTGTGATGATCATCATTAATAGAGCATTGTCCCGAAAAAAAGAAAAAAAAGGCCAAATAAAAAATAAAAAAAGAAAGGCCAAATAAAAAGGAAAAAAATATAAAATAAGAAAGGACAATGCTACTATCCTTTCTCCACACTTGTGCTTCAAAGTAGCACCATGATCTTCATGATAGAGAGTCTCTTATATTGTCACTTTCATATAATAGTGGGAATTTTTCATTATATAACTTGGCTTGTATATTCCAACAATGGGCTTCCTCAAATGCCCTAGGTCTTCGTGAGCAACCAAGTTGGATGCACACCCACTTAGTTTCTTTTATTGAGCTTTCATACATTTATAGCTCTAGTGCATCCGTTGCATGGCAATCCCTACTCCTCGCATTGACATCAATTTATGGGCATCTCCATAGCCCGTTGATTAACCGCGTAAATGTGAGACTTTCTCCTTTTTTGTCTTCTCCACATAACCCCCATCATTATACTCTATTCCACCCATAGTGCTATATCCATGGCTCATGCTCATGTACTGTGTGAAAGTTGAAAAAAGTTTGAGATTACTAAACTATGAAACAATTGCTTGGCTTGTCATCGGGGTTGTGCATGATGAGAGCATTCTTGTGTGACGAAGATGAAGCATAGCCAAACTATATGATTTTGTAGGGATGAGCTTTCTTTGGCTATGTTATTTTGAGAAGACATAATTGCTTAGTTAATATGCTTGAAGTATTATTATTTTTATGTCAATATTAAAATTTTATCTTGAATCTTATGGATCTAAATATTCTTGCCACAATAAAGAGAATTACATGGATAAATATGTTGGGTAGCATTCCACATCACATGCTAGATGAACTAAGTGGTGCCACCATATTCTCTAAAATTGACCTTAAAAGTGGCTATTATCAAATTCGCATGTAAGAGGGCGATGAGTGGAAGATTGTATTTTAAAAATTGGTCTTTTATGAATGGTTAGTCATGCCTTTTGGCTTATCTCCCCAAGTTCCATCATGAGAGTGATGTATTATGTACTTAGACATCTCATAGGCTATTGTGTTGTTTTCTACTTTGATGATATTCTCGTTTTTTAGCAAAACCCTGAAGAACAATACCTGATACGTCTCCAATGTATCTATAATTTTTTATTGTTATGTGCTATTATAGTATCAATCTTGGATGTTTTATATGCAATCATATGCAATTTCATATCATTTTTCGGGACTAACCTATTAACCTAGTGCCCGGTGCTAGTTCTTGTTTTTGGCTTTTCAAAAAATCAATATCAAAGAGAGTCCAAATGGAGAAAAAACGTTGGATTAATTTTTTATGGACTAGAAGGGACCCACAAAGGTTCGGGAGAAGACCTCAGGAGTCAGGACCGAGCGACAAGCTCAGGGGGCACCCCCAGGCTTGTGGGCCCCTCATGGCACCTCCTAACCTAATCCCACCTCTATAAATTCTCAAATATTCCCATTATACCAGAGAGCCACCCGAAACACTTTTTCCGTTGCCACGAATTTCTATTCTTCCATGATACATCAGGAGGCCTTTTTCAACACTCTACCGGAGGGGGAATTGATCACAGAGGGATTCTACATCATTCTTGCTGCCCTTCTGATGATGCGTGAGTAGTTCACCACATACCTACAGGTCCATAGCTAGTAGCTAGATGGCTTCTTCTCTCTTTGATCTTCAATACAATGTTCTCCTCGATGTTCTTGGAGTTCTATTCAATGTAATCTTCTTTTGCGGTGTGTTTATTGGGATCTAATGAATTGTGGGTTTATGATCAGATTATTCATGAATATTAATTGAGCCTTTTCTGAATTATTTTATTCATGATTATTACAGCATTGTATTTCTCTCCGATCTATCCGTTTGGTTTGGCCAACTAGATTTATTTATCTTGCAATGGAAGAGGTGCTTTGTGATGTGTTTAATCTTGTGGTGCACCATCCCAGTGACAAAAAGGGAAAGGACACGTATTTGTATTATTGGCATCAAGGATAAAAATATGGGGTTTATTCATATTGCTCTTGGGTTTACTTTGTCTACATTATGTCATCTTGCTTAAGGCATTACTCTATTTTATACTTAATGGATGTGATGCCTATATACATGATCATTTCCTTGAATACCGTCATAACTATGCACTTTTCTATCAATTTTCCAACAGTAATTTGTTCACCCATCGTATGTTATGTGCTTGAGAGAGAAGCCTCTAGTGAAAACTATGGCCCCGGGACTACTTTTAACATATATAAAAACACAAAAATACCTTGCTTCACTTCTATTTATTTTATTTTGTTTTGCGATTTATCTATTTACCTACCACTATGAGATTTGATCCTTGCAAATAACCGCCGAGGGGATTGACAACCCCCTTGTTTGCATTGGGTGAAAGTATTTGCTTTTGTGTGTGCAGGTGCTGCTAACGAGGTTCTGTGTGGTTCTCCTACTAGATTGATAACCTTGGTTCTTAACCGAGGGAAATACTTATCTCTACTATACTGCTTCATCCTCTCCTCTTTGAGGAAATCCCCACGTAGCTCACAAGTAGAATGAACCGTCTTAGAGAGGTGTTGCAAGTTCTCAGAAAAGGGCAACTTTATGCGAACATGACGAAGTGCACTTTTGTTGTAGACAAACTCATTTTGTTAGGCTTTGTGGTCTCTTCTAAGGGTGCCAAAGTAGTTGAGTCTAAAATTGACGCTACTAAAACTTGTCCACAACAAATGAACATGAATCAAGTGTGTAGATTCCTTGGACTAGCCGGTTTTATTGCCACTTTGTTAAAGATTTTAGCACCATATTGCTTCACCTTTGCATGCCTTGAGTAAGAAGAATGTGCCCTTCATATGGGGACCGTCACAAGATGCCGCATTTAATGAGCTTAAAACTTTGCTAACACATGCTCCATTACATGCGTTATCAAACTTTCATAATACATTTGAAGTGCATTGTGCCACTAGTGGTAATGGTATAGGTGGTGTGTTGATGCAAGAGAAGCGACCATTGCATGCTTTAGTGAGAAACTATCCAGAGCTCAATTGAATTGCCCCATATATGATGAGGAGTTGTATGCCTTAGTGTGTGTTTTGCATGTCTGGGAACATTACCTTGGACCTTGCAAATTTGTTATTCACACCGATCATGGGACTCTCAAATACCTTAAAGGCCAAACTAAGTTGAATAAATGGCATGTCAAATGGACTGAATTTATAGAATGTTTCCCTTATGTTATCAAGTACATTAAGGGTAAAGAAAATGTAGTGGTGGATGCTCTTTCCCACAAGTACATGTTAGTTACTCAACTTGAATTAAATGTGATTGGTTTTGAACATATCAAAAACTTATATGAGCATGATCCTTCATTTGCAATTCCTTATGCCAAACTAACAATTGTTGGGAACGATACTATATGAAAGATGGGTATCTTATGCGCACTAACAAACTATGCATTCTCGAGTCTTCTTTGTGTTTATTGCTTTTGCAAGAGGCACATGCTGGAGGACCCATGGAACACTTTGGACGCGACAAGACATTTGCAACGCTCTCCAACAAGTACTTTTGGCCCAAGATGTTCTATGATGTGGCACACTACACCAACTGTTGTTCCACATGCCGCAAATCTAAGTCTAAATCTCAATCACATGGATTATACATGCCTCTTACAATTCCCTTTGCACCTTGGGAAGATATAAGCATGGATTTTGTTCTTGTCTTGCCTAAGACTAGAAATGAAAAGACTCAATCTTTGTCATCGTGGATCATTTTTCAAAGATGGCACATTTCATTGCATCCAACCACTACTTGGAAAAGGCCTACCAGTGAAAGGTGCCAAATGGGCTTCAATGGTGGGCTTTGGGCCCAGGCAGGCTTGGATTTAGGCATGCCACTACTAATTTAGGCCTGGATTTAATTCCACCTGGATTTAGGCTCGTCCAAACTGAGTCCCGCCCCTAGTGGCCTGTTACTAGTGGTAGACCCAAATTCAAGCCCGCCACTGATCTCTATACCAGGATCAGCAAAAAAGACGCTGCCATGGCAGCGTAATTTGCTGTCATACCAGTGTTTTGCAATTCATACAAACATACATATCATCATCAAATATATACATCACATTTTGACGTTCATACACACAGTCCATAAAATATATATCCAATTCAACATACAAAGTCCCCTAACACATACCAGGATAAAACAGAAAAACGATCAAAAATATTGCAGCACCTCAAACACAATTTATTTCATAACAATATAAAATATGCATGGAACTCTAGATTGTCCCCGTCATTGGATGTTACACCCTTGGTTGGTACATTACCAGACCTAACTAAAGAGAATGAGAAAGCATGTAAGTGCATATAAAGACCATAAAAATAATACAATATAGATGTATATGAACTAGTATGATTAGGAAACCACTATGAGAGCATGGTATCATGAAGAATATGGGTACAACCCCACTAATCTTAAATATCAACACCTAGACATCAAAATAAGTGAACCTAAGAAGCATGAACATAGGATATATAGTAAGCCTGATACACTTACACATGTCAACTAGGGATGATGTCAACCATGATAATGTACTCAATGTTGTAACCATAATTTGACATGACCTGGACAAATAGGGGTAGGATTCATCAAGTTTCCAAGCAAAACAGAAGATAGTAGTATGCGGGAAACCATCCAAGAAGACAATGATTTACATAACACATGAACACATTCTCAAGAGATGGTTTAATAATAAGAAAACTACAAAGCTTCGTGGATTATGCAGAAGGAAACAATTCTTTCAGGAGACAACCAAACATTACCAATCAGAAATAAAAGCAAGGGTAAGCAACATATAGCATTGTACAAACCAAACAACAATTTGGTTTTCTGACAAATTAAAATCAACCATCCAAGGACGAAAAAAATGGTGTTTATAATTAGAATAACCATGTACTTGTATGAGCAGTGACATAAGTTGAATTGAACTACTTCAGTGCTATTAAAGTGAACCATAAATCCAAGTTTCCCGAAAGTGTAGTAACATATGTGGGTATAATCAGAATAGCATGTGTAGGGTGTAGTAGACCCAAATCCAATGTATAAAATAAGACCAAAATCCAATCTAAATATAGCTTTGACATGGTTATACTAATTATGAACATGGGAAATTCTTATCTAGCAACAAGGTGGCATTGCATCCTAGAGTGAGCTGAGTCTCAGTTACCCAATAACAAGCACTACTGATAGAATTCACGCCAACTCACTCACCTAATGATCGTGTTACCAAGTCCAGATCCATCAGCGATCGAATACACTCTAGCTACTCCACCATGAGCCCTGCAGATTGTAGAAAAACACCCCATCACACCCAACCTTCAATTACGCAGTCAACATTGAAACAACCAAAACATCTTATAATAGTGAATGGAGGGAGTAGTATATAGTAAATGAGATTTCTGTAAAGTTTCTATTGCTTGCACTTTAAACTAAGCTCAATTTTTTCAAACAAGTGCAAAGTGGCAGTAGATATTTTGCATCCACGCATACTACCTCAGACCTAAAATGTAAGTCAATTTAGGATTGTATTGGTCAAAAACTTTCTAACACTGGTGCGCGTCGGTGCTATACAAACGGTTTTTAACCCCTTTCCGTGACAGCATTTGGGACCATCACCCAGTGAGTGTGTGCGATAGGGTGTCCTTCCCACATGACCCAGAAACCATCGGGGATATGGAGCAGTGATCCAGAGGCCTTCCAAAATGTAATCGTGTGCGATGCAGCACACACTAAATTCTTTCGCACGTGTGGTATCGGTGATTAAGCATTTCTAATGACGCAGTGAAACCATATGGTCTATCGTAACAAACCATTTGGGAAATAGTATGTAAGGCACACAGGCCAACATATGAACCGTGTGCGATTTGTGCCCCATCGCACACAAGTTTTCTGCATAACCCGTCGCCATGCTAGACTCCATCGCACACGTTTGCCAACAATTACTGTATGTGATAATGTTCTATCACAAACGGTTCAGGAGCCCCTTCGCACACATACAGTTGCTGCAGACCGTTTGTGATTTGTTGGGTATCACCGACGGTTGCCGCAAGAGTGACGTGTGCTTTTCGTTTGGGATCCCACATGTTTCCTGAAAAAAATACGACTGGGATTGTATTTTGCATTGGGCACGATTTACTCCCAGTTCTCGTGTGCGATAACGCGATATCACAAACGGTTCCGGAGACCCTGCGCACATATAGTAGCGCTACAAATCGTTTGTGATCTATTGTGTATCACCGACGGTTCCGCTACGATTGACGTATGCTTTTCGATGTGGATCGCACACACTCATTTAGTTGAACCATGTGCGGAGCAATTGCGAGGTTAAAACAAAAATATCCCATTTTGAATCGGCACGCAAAAAGCAAATTTGCCACAATATTCAATTGAACAAATAAACAAAAATATCCCATTTTGAATCGGCACGCAAAAAGCAAATTCGCCACAATATTCAATTGAAAAAATAGTGTCCACAGGAAGAACATTCATCAGATTTCGCAACAATTGCAATTGAACATATGGAGCTAAATTCCAATGATTTGTCCACACATATATGCATTACATAATTAATCATAGTGTACAAAATACGAAGACCTCATCAGATGGAAAACAATGGATCCATGCGTTATATGTTTAGCGGCTAACTCTTACTCAATGTTTCAGGAGAACACATGCCGAAATCTTCATTATCACCAGTGGGATTGATGTAGTGATCCAGGAAGAAGTTGCTGATAAATCTCCGAAGCATCAGCAATTCACCAGCTGGGAGCGGTTCAGGGTTCCTCGGTTTTAAGATGAGCTGCAGTACTTTTAAGATCAGGATGTGCCATATGAGTGGAGTAGAAGATATTAATTAAGATAGACTTACTGGTACTAATTCGCGAGGATCGTCACAACTATTAACAGATTTGCAGATGGAGATCATGTGTCTGCAAGCATAGTATCCACAAAGATTGGTCCCTGCTTCTTGCTGAGGACACTGAAATTTTTTGTACAAAACTAGTCATGTATTTGTCCTATTAGGAACAACCTAACCGGTGTTAGATGTATTATTTTTTCTTTGGACAAAATAGAAAGACGTTTATTTATAAGCTTGAACATTTGACTAGTGTAAGGAAAGGTATTTGCAGACTGTTGGATAATTTTTTCGAAAATAACGGATTTCGGTGTGTTACCGGAGAAATGATCTCGTGCTGCAGATGTTGTTCTGTCTTGAACAGGTTCCCTGGTTTAGTTTTCCACAATGCAAGCACACTACAAATGATGATGAATTTTGACAACATCAATTATTGAACCAGATATCAATGCAAATTAATTTCAACATCATAGAATTCAATAGCTATCCAGGAATTGCTGAACATGCGTCAGATCCTGAGCGTTTGTTGACTCTCTGACAGAATTGGTGTAGTAAACTATGTTCTTGTTTGGAACAATTTATACCAATATCCAGTGATTGCTACATATTAAGAAAGCCATGAACTTACGAATGATGTCGAAATCTGAAAGACAATCAGTGTATGTGTGGTTATTTACTTGACTTACCATTCATGATATGGCCAAAGAAATTATTGTGCATGGGACGTGTTTTCGAAGATACGGACGATCATGCTAACGGCCCAGTCCCGTCGGTCCTTACCATCTAATGTTGTGCCATTTGCTAATGCAGGATCTATGAAATACACACTCTCCCTTTTTCTTCTCTGCACGTTCAATCCCCTGAGAGGAATAAAATGCAGTTAGCTATTTATCATTTACAGCCTTGTATGGAGAAGTTGATCAGAGTTTGTTAAGTACTTACAAAATCGGGCATCTAACAAGAGTGGCATCGAGCACGTTGAAGTTGAAGAAGAGATGTAAGTCCTCGAAACTCACATTGATGGAACCAGCATCATGTTGGAAACGATCTCTGTTGTAGTGGACTAGCAAACCATGATGACCTTCTGGCATTTTATCCATGCAATATTCATGTAACTCGCGGCAACTGGAGCTGCACTCATCAAAGTATTCACCAACAAGAAATGGCTAGCCATGGTCGTACTTTCATGCTTGAAGTACGGCTACTTTACTTTTAGCAAGCAACAATTCTACTTCTTCATCATCCATGGCGTCAGAAATAATATTACTCCCTGATTCGAACAAGCTGTTGTTAATTTGGTTCTGGGCGATGAGTGCTTTAAGTAAGAGGCAATCGTTCTCTTTCCTCTTCACTCTCCCACTGCGCTTCCTCGTGGGTGTAGCATTTTTGTCCACTTCCTTCTTGGTACTTGAAGCATTTCTGGCAGAACATCTGGTTGGCTGCAAGGTAGACTACCGAGCAGACGGTGAAGCTTGGACGGACTACTTAGTAGACGGTTTATCTATGTCGGACCACTGAGCTGGCGGTGCTGCTGTGATGGACTGCTGGGCTGTAGGAGCAGAGGCATCGGACTGCTGACCATGCGTTGAAGCTATGTCGGGTTTCTGCGCAGGTGGTGCCAACTTGTCGGTGTGCTGAGGAGGTCGTGCCAACGCGTTGGTTTGCTGAGCAGGAAGTGATGATGCATTGGTATGCTGATCATGCGCCTATGGACCAACGGACTGATGAGCAGTCGGTTCTTGACCTACAGATTTCTTAGCAGGCGGTTCCGAAGCATCAGACTGCTTAGTACTCTGTTCAACCAGGTTGGTCTGCTGAGCATGTGTTGCAGCTGGGTCTCCCCCTGCTACTTCAGCAGTCGGCATCTGAATCGATGGTGCGTCATTAGCAATTGTAGGCCTTGCCACTGGCTGCTTTGGGGCAGAGGATCACATGGCATGTATGCCAAAAAGTCAGGCCGCTAATCACATGTTGATGCATCAGCCCACGAGAGCTGTTGTGGGAAGGAGAGCGTCACCGGTTGAGGGGCGACAGTGGTTGCTCTTGCTGGGCTTCAGGAATCTCATCGATGAACTCTATTTCCTTTCGTGGCCACTGGAGTGATGTAACAATGTTTCTCCCAAGTTCCTTTGCTCATTGAAGTCTCCTAGGACATTCTTCAAGGAAAATTCATTGAATCCAGGCTTTACTTCAGTCACGTAGCACTTTACACAGCCCGGCTTCAATGCACATTGTCCAAGAAGAGGCCATCTTCCAAGAAGGGTGGGCAAACCCAGGCTGTTGCACAATTTAATGTGCCTTCATAATGTGTAAGCACGCCCTTTAGTCTATCTTTCATTCCAGATAGATTAGATATAGTATCATCACGAGCAGCTGCAGTCTCAGTGTCGCTGGGGTCAGCTAATGCATAGCTACTCTTGAGCAGTGTTGTCGCGCAATAAGCAGCATCCTCCATGCCCGCCTCCCCTCCCATCTGCTGGCTATCTATCAGTGTTAGAGTCTTCTGCATCACCAGTGAATCCTCAACATCCTTTCGAACAGCCGGATAAATCTCCTTCTTCAACCTTTCATACAATGCATTCTGCTTCATTTCACTCCTCGCTTTTTTCATGCTGAGCCTCTATTCTTTGCTGAGTGTGAAAGCCCTCTTGTGCGGGACATTAACACCTATACCCCTTGCATGGCCAGGGGGATCTTTTCTATCCAAAGCTATGGACAGAATGTCACATGGCCCTGAGTTCCTATAGAATCTTCCAGGGATCTTGGAAGCCTCTAACATCACTTCATACAGTTTGGCGTCACATGCGTTTTCAAAGTAATAAGTTTCATCATCACGCCTCTTTGCACGTGCCCGAAAGTAGTCTCTGGCACGTTCGCCCCTGATTTCACTAAAGGCTAGATTCTCCCCCGCCACTACTGCTTCTTTGTCCTCATGTTCCCATATCAGTTTCATGTCGTAGTATCCTGCCACACCCATACGGTGGGGGTGTATGTTCTTCATCTGAAGTTCCGATTGCTTGAAACTCTTCTCAGCAAACTCTTTAGTTGCCCTGACCCTTTTGAATTCTGCCCGGTCTGCCTTTGTAATTTGGGGGTATGCGGGGATTGGGTCCTTGCCTTCACTCAAGTACTTCTTGTACAGCATGTGCTTCCAGTTTCTCCAAGCATCCCTAGCCTTCTTCAGTGCAGCGTGTTCCACCTGCATTCTCCACTGCCCTGGAATGTTGAAGTGATCCATGATCTCCCGGACTATCCTTCTATGTGTTTCTGTGTCAGCCTTCCAAAACCCCGGCAGATTAATGTTGAGTCTTGCCCTGCCAACAAATCCACACACACTCCTGAACCTCATGCATGCTTTATCTGGTTTAGTTGGAGTCCAGGACGTTAAATCAATCTTGGTTACTTCATATACACCTTTAGTCTGGTGTGTGGGCTTCCTTGGAGCGTTCCTCTGTGTCCTGACCAGAAGGGTAATTACTGCAGCTCTATCATGTTCAAGACTACTTGATCCCTCACAATCTGCTGAAGACCTAGGGTTGTCCAAATCAGATGAAGATACATGGCTTGAATGAGTGTTGTCGCTGCTACTTGGCATCTACAGAGAACACATGCGAAACTCAGGAAAGGAAGATAATCATAAAACTAACAACTTGGTATTAAGCTTTCTAAACATGCCATGCAATAATTTAGAAAATGTACGGCTAATTTATTAAGTTTGTGTGACTCGGGAGCCCGCGATCTGTAAATAGGCAGTAACTTATTGGAACAAATACAGCTTATATGTAGTAAGGAAGGTAGATAATGAACATATATACACTCTTCGTTATTTTATAGCCAATTTGGGAACATACAGAACGAAATTGGGAGAGGGATTGTGAGCAAATATGCCTCACTGCGATGGGGAGCAGTAACTAACAGGCTTCTTAATGCAAACACGGCCAGACCACAAGAGAGGCGAGGGTTACTGCATCGATATGCTCGACGGTGGCTGGTGAGCAAACGAAGATGGCAAGGCGCGGGCCGCCGCGTGTTGGGAACAGCAGTGGAGGTAGGCTTGACGCCGAAGAGCGGGCACACGGCCAGGGTGAGCACGGCGGCGCCGGAGAGGGTTCAGCTATGGATCTGGGGGACGGGGAGCTGGCGAAGGAGATTGGGTGGACTAGTTGAGTGAAACGCGGGCGGAGGGTGGAGGTGTTGGGGACTCCAGGTGTTGGCGGCCTAGGTGAAAAGGGTGAAAAATATCCCCGGTCACCGCACGCGCGGAAAGGCCTATGCAAACGGTTGCCTCTAAGCACTCGTGTGCACAAACAGAATAATTTCGTTTGAAATGAAGACATACTACTTTTGAAATGAAGATGTGAGTTCATCGTTTCTCCTGTAATTTTTTCCCACGTAAACCAATCACAATTTTACCACGGGTTTGATTTGCTAGCGCATTTCAAGTCTCGTGTGTTATATGTAACACATTTTTTGGCATTTCCCGTGCATGTTGGCATATAAATCAATTCCTAGTCGTACTGCATTTCCTGTCAAAAGGGATGAGGATTGCCGTTCGATTTGGGAGCATTCAACGGTGCATACGTACGATCTATGGGGTTTGAGTTCTGGACGATCAGAACGCACGACTCAGATCGCGCGCGCAGCAAGGGGGGCATCAACCACGATTTGGTAGGCACACGGCTTTCGTGTGTGAACCATGTGCTATTTGAAAACATTTTTTGGGAGGGGATATTTGAAAACATTTACATGTCTTGTCGAAAGGGATGAGGATCTCCGTTCGATCAAGGAGAATCCAGCGGTGCAAACGCACGATCCGTGGGGTTTGGGTTCTGGCCAATCAGAATGCACGACTCAGATTGCGCGCGTGGCAGAGGGGTGGGGTGCATCGGCCATGGTTTAGTGGACACATGGCTTTCGTGAGTGAACCGTGTGCTCTTTGAAAACATTTACATTACCTAACATCATATTTTTGTTCGAATGAAAACATGAGTTCATCGTTTCGCCTCCAATTTTTCCACGGTAGGAAATCACGAGTATAGTGGAGAGTGTCATATACTAGTATCATGAATATACAGTATATGATACTAGTGTATGATACTACCTTTAATTAATTATAGCGCATAGTATAATACATAGAGTATAGTATCATATATAGATCATTTTTATTGCCATGATGACACAAATTAGCATCACATTTAACATGATACGGTATCTACCTATATGTTACTCTAACCCTCTTTATATATATTTAATTCTTTGCCACATCAGCATACTTGCTATTTCCGAGTGCATGACATCGTCGACTATGATACCACCACTATGGCCAGCCTTATATAGTGGGGAGTATCATATACTATATACATATAGTGTCATGCATATGATACTAGTGTATGATACTACGTATGTACCTTCATAGTGCATATATAGTATCATAGAGTAGTATATATCACAGATGACCGTATTTATGGCCATGCATGACACAAAGTAGTATAGCATTTATTATATATATACATATGTTACGGTATCTACCTATGTTACTACTTCTTTGCCACATCATCATATTTTATATTCCCAAGTGCATGATACCGGCTATGATACCCCCACTATGGCCACCCTAATAAGGTTGGTCGTAATATGGGAATATCAAGCGGTATGATGCATGCCAACTAGACTTTTTGGATGATGTGGCACACAGTTAAATGAGGAAAGAGAGGGTGTAGTATCATATCATGATACCATATCATATTAAATGTTGTACTACTTTGTGTCATGCACGGCAATTAATAAGGCAACCTAAGATACTAACTTATGATACTACGCATGCGCGCATTACGGAGGTATTGCCGATCATATACTAGTATCATGCATATATACTCCCTCCTTTCCGGTTTATAGGCTTATCTCAAAATTTTAGTTTTTCCATTTTATAAGGCTCAATTTGGTTGTTCCCCATCACATGTCCAGATTCCAAGGTGCATTAAATCATTGCATGCAAGTATTAAGAGAAAGTTGACCAATGCATGTACTTTTATGCATGCATGTATTGCAATTAATACATTGGAAAACATATTTTTTTGAGGAAAACAAAAGCATTAATTGGATGTTTTTGCAAACTACAAAAAGTATTCCACCACTCACCATCTACCTTGGTTGGTGAGATTTTTGAATTGAGCCCTATAAGGCTGGTTGTAATGGGGATTATCATATACTAGTATCATGCATATGATAGTGTATGATACTAGCTACTTCCGTAATGCATAGTATCATAAGTTAGTATCTTAGGTTGCCTTATTAATTGTCATGCATCACACAAAGTAGTAGTACAACATTTAATATGACACGGTATCATGATATGATACCACGTCCTCTCTTTCCTCATTTAATGGTGTGCCACATCATCCAGAAAGTCTCGTTGGCATGCATGATACCTCTTATGATACTACCATTACAACCAGCCTAAACCGGAAAGGAGGGAGTATGAGACCAGACACAATGGAGAGTAACATACACTAGTAACATACACATATCCCTAGAATATGTTACTACCTTCATAAGTGTAGTGTCATGCAAAGCTTCATTTATTAGGTTATAGACTCATATTGCACTGGGACATGTGATGTTAATTATAGTAACTAGCTAAGTTACTGAAACTATCTCTCTCCTCATTAACTTATTGCCACATAAGAAAGTTTGCTGAGTTGGAGTCGATGTTACTGCTGAAGTTACTCACACGGTGGCTAGTCTGATACTAGCTAGTCGTCTATGATATAATAGCTACCTCACTAAGAGCATGGTTAATAATACAGCCAAGGGTCGGCTATAAGAAGTTGCCATGTCATATACAGCCAACCTCTTAGCAGGCATGTACAATAATAAGTTTTAAATACGTACTAGTTTATCAATAGTTGGCCCACCTTACATCCTCACAAAGTGTCTTGGATCTCATGTTGCAGCTGGCTCTACTAACCAAGAGCCTGCTTCTCTTCTCTTTCCTCCAACTAATAAGCACATATATATATTATTCTATTCCTCATAGCCTGCTTAGACTACCCATAGTGGGAGTAACATAGGTAGTGACATCACACATATCTAGATAAAATAGATGATTTGGCAAGCAATAAATGAAGAAAGAAAGGAAAGTGGTAGCATAGCTAGTTACTAGTAGTATGAGTAACATCACACATCTCAAGGCAAGATGAGTCTATAGCCTAATAAATGAAGTGTTGCATGTTACTACACATATGTTAGACTACCCACAATGGGAATAACATAGGTAGTAACATCACACATATCTAGATAGAATAGATGATGTGGCAAGCAATAAATGAAGAAAGAGAGGCATGTGGTAACATAGCTAGTTACTAGTACTAGTATGAGTAACATCACACATATCAAGGCAAGATGAGTCTATAGCCTAACAAATGAAGTATTGCATGTTACCACACATATGTTACTCCCCACTATAGAGGTAGTAACATAGACTAGTAACATTCTATTTTACTACCCATTGTGGCTAGTCTTATGTCACTCTATTGTGTACTTTCTCTAATGCATAGTATCATTGAGTAGCTAGTATCATATGTAGTACTTTATTTATATTGTCATGCATGACACATAGTAGCATAGCATTTATTATGATACGGTTTCATGATATGATACTTAACCCTCTCTTTCTTCATTTAATTAATTCTATGACAGCTCATCAAAATTGCCTAGTTGGCATGCATGATACTACCCCCTTACTATCAGCCTAGCAAAGAAGGTGTACATATCATTTGTGCGTCGCTTTGTGAGTTTTCATCTGTTTGTTCGAGAAGCGGGGAGAAGTTTCAAACATTTTAGCTGCGAGGTGTGGCCACTGGCGTAGGCCTAGTTGGTATTTTAATTATAGGAAATTCGGATGGAGTTCGGACATCATCAAAATCGATGTGTGCCCGTGGCGTGCTCTCACGACCCCGTGGAAAAAATTGGTAAAGTTTGGCACAAGTTCTAATGACCGCTCCTTCCAAACCAGAGCATCTCACATGAAGGATCATGGTTTTCCAAAAGGAGACGTGTCAATTCAAACTCCTATGGCTGGTGACTTCATCGTTTGGCCTCATAAAAATTTCCACGGTATGCAATCACCATTATACCACGGGTTTGATTTTCTGGCGCATTTCAGGTATCATTAGCTATATTTAAGACATTTTTGAGATTAACATGCATCTTGTGCATAAAATATAATTACAACCAGAATTGCATGTGTTGTCGAAAGGGATGAGGATCACCGTTCGATCTGCGAGCATCCAACGGTGCAGACGTACGATCCGTGGGGTTTGGGTTCTGGCAAATAAGAAAGCAAGACTCGGATCATGGGCGCAGTGGCGGGGGTTGGTCAGCACACGGCTTTCATCAACGAACCGTGTGCTATTCGCAAACCAGATTGCATATTTTTGTTCACACATACTGTAGTGAGATCAATTGAGTGTGCTACCTCTATGATATAATAATAATAATAATAATAATAATAACAAAAAACAGTTCATATTCATTGCCTGAGCTGACAGCATATCAGGGTCAACATATTAACGGTTCTTACATCAACAGAAAATCGGGCATAACTCACAAATTCAGTACACGCGATAGTTCTAAATTGAACGAATTAAGTTGCAGGGTAGGCATAAAGACTAGTCTTATGGCTTAATTCCCATGTACATGGGGGAACTGGGATCATTAAGTTGACCCCGGATGAACTTGGGGTTATTGATGATTTTACGCTGCTCTGTTACACGGATGCGTGATCCCTTGGCTGGCAACTCATCAAATTCATCGTACTCGTCCTCATCGGCAACATCGTTGACACTCAGTACCCTTCTCTTCCCATGCATCGCTAAATGGCCGTTCTTATGCAAGGGGTCTTCCACAAACAAAATCTGGGTAGCATCACTGGCAAGAATGAATGGGTCCGCGTGATATGCCATCATTGTCCTGTTAACACAGGTCTTCCTGTACTCATCAATCCTTACCTGACCAAGAGGGATCCATGTGCACCTAAATAATGCCACCTTAACTTTCACATTGTCAAGCTCCCAAATCTCTTGGATGGTTCCATAGTATACCCTTTTATCAGCTTCATTTACAGTCATGCATTCTATTCGAACAGAGTTGTTCTGATACGAGGTCTTCTGATCACGTTCCTCAGTGTAGAACGTGTATCCATTTATGTCATATGCTTGGTACGTCAACACCGTATGTGATGGCTTTTGTGCCAACCACGTAGCAATGTCATCAATGGATCATTGTGCCAAACGATTCTTCAGCCTTTCGGCGTAGTTCTTAGTGTGCTCCTTCATATCCACATCTGATGAAAGCACCATTGGTAAGAATCTTTCTCTTATCTCCGCCAAGTGTTCTTTGGCATAAGCGATGAGAACTGGGTTGTTAAGTAGTACCGTCAAATGGGCTTTCTCTGCCAATTCTCCGGGTGCAGCCATTTGCGTGCCAGCAAGGACCAGCTTACCTTTCAGCCTTCCCTCGTGGCGAGAGAGGGGCAAACCTATATATAGGTCTTTGTTTCATGTATTCAGTGCAAAACTCAACCACCTCCTCCGCAGTATAACCTTGTATGATGCTTGCCTTTGGATGGTTTCGGTTCCGACAAAAGCGCTTTAGTATTCCCATGAACCGCTTGAAGGGATACATGTTGCAAAGAAACACAGGACCACAATACTTTATCTCATCGACAAGGTGCACATTGAGATGGACCATGACATCAAAGAATGACGGTGGGAAAACATCTCTAGGTTGGACAATATTCTTGCAATATCATCTTGTATATGATCCAACTCTTCAGGATTTACAACTTTCTGCCATAGTTGGTTGAAGAAATCACAGAGGTCAATGAGTGTGTTTCTTATATCTTTGTCCATCAGATTCTTGACGGCCACCGGGAGGATTTGTGTCAACATTACGTGGAGATCATGTGACTTCATGTGTCCCAACTTCATTTTACCTGAGCTCACATCCACGAGACTTCTGATGTTTGCGCAGTAGGAAGAGGGTGTCTTAACTGGCAACAAATAGGTGAAGAACTATGTTGCTTCTTTTGTACTAAAATTGTAACTCTGGCGAGCTTTGATGAATTTTTCATCATCTTCTTCTTCACTCTTGCGTTTTGATTGATCAGCAAGCATATCGAGCCGTGAACCGTCACCATCCTTTCTTTTACCTTTAATCTTGAGCAGAGTACCAAGGATGCTTTCACATACGTTCTTCTCTACGTGCATGACATCGATGTAGTGACGTACACATAGAATCTCCTAGTAAGGTAATTTCTAGAACACTGATTTCTTCTTAAACACTTGACCCTTGGGTGTTTGTTTCACCATCAAAGGGTGGTTCTTGCCAAGCACAACATTAATTTTTTTAGCCATGTTGTGGAACCCCTCCCCGTCTTGGGCCCGCACCCGCACCTGCCTCTGCCGTACCATCAAATCATCTTTCATCTTTCGGTATGGGTGATTTTTACGCAAGAACCTATGATGACGCAAATACACTATTTTGCGCGAGTTGGGAAGTCTTCTACTAGCTTTCTGGTCCATGCATGTGACACACCCTACATCCCCCTTTGCTTGCTGCCCCGATGTGTTGCCTAATGCCGGCATATCTTGAATGGTGTGCACCAGCATCACATGTAGATCGAAAATCTCCTTTCTGTAAGCATCATAACATTTTACAGCAGGCGCATCTATCCACACTGTCAGCAGTTATTCTACCAGTAGCTGAAAGTAAATGTCGATGCCATTTCCAGGTTGCCTCGGGCCTTCAATAATCATTGACATCATAATGTATTTTTTCTTCATACACAGCCAAGGAGCTAGGTTATATATGCACAGAAGCACCGACCATGTGCTGTGATTGGTGCTTATATCGCCAAAAGGATTCATCCCGTCAGTACACTCCCCGAGCCTTATACTTCTAGGATCCTTGGCAAGTTTTTCAAACTTTTTGTCGATTAATTCCCACTGAGCCCCATCTTTCGGGTGCCTCATAAACCTATCTGCAATTCGCTCATCATGATGC
Organism: Triticum urartu; assembly: GCF_003073215.2. Taxonomy (NCBI): domain Eukaryota; kingdom Viridiplantae; phylum Streptophyta; class Magnoliopsida; order Poales; family Poaceae; genus Triticum; species Triticum urartu. The sequence continues at coordinate 266,341,115 of NC_053028.1, forward strand.
CACCCAACCTCTTTGCCTCTCTAGGGTTTTCAAACAAATGCCTCAGGCTTGGAATTAAAGGCAAGTACCAAACAACCTTGAACGGGATTCCTGTCATGATCTTATCGTCCAATTTGTACTTGTCCTTTGCTCTTGTGCGCTTGTATCGTGGATACTTGCATGTGGGACATGCACGTGAATCTTTGTACTCACCACGGTACAATATACAATCATTCACACAAGCGTGTATCTTCTGTACTTCAAGTTCCAATGGGCAAACATTTTTCTTTGCTTCATTTGTGCTTCTGGGGAGCACATTATATTCCGGAAGAATTTCTTTGAAAAGACCTAACATCTCTGTGAAGCCCTTGTTTGATAGATGTTTGCTGCTTTAAATCTAAGAAGCGCCAGGGTGGCACTCAACCTGGAATATTTCTTTTTGCAACCTGGATACGATTCTTTCTTGGAGTCCGCATCAATGGTTGGCAAATCCTTCTGCAATCATAGCAGCAAAATCTGGCATATCAAGATCGTTGTCATCTGCGTCGATGTCTTGGTTTTCTAGTGGGTGTTTCGACTTTCCGGTGTTCCATTGGTAGCTTGACGCCTCTGCCCTGATATTAGATTCAACATCCATGTGACACTGATCGGGGTTTGGCATCTCACTGCCCTGCATATCTTCATCCATGACCTCCTCTTCACCGTGTCTGGTCCAACGTGTATATCCATCCATGAATCCCCTAGAGACTAAGTGCATCTGGACATCTGGAACTTCATGTGACTCTGTATTGGCACAATCAGTACATGGACATAGGATGTAATCCGCATCACCAATTCTCCTCTTCGTACTTTCAGCCAAATTCATGAACTCTGTCATGCCACTGATAAAATCTGTGGTTTTCTGATTCTTCATCCATCGAGATCGTCCCATCTGCAGCACACGAATGGTAATTAAAAACAAAACAACAACATTAATACACGGATTAACTGCTGCCCAAAGATGCATGCATAAATCACAAGGTTTTATCTTAATAATTACTGAGGGCGCTCCATGTTGTTATGCAGATGTGCAATGACAAAAATTAATGGCCAGTCAATTCACACGCAGAGTACTAGTACAACACTACCCTTAGGAATTGAATACCTTAATTAATTAGCTGTGCGGCAACCTCCACCCAGCAGACAGACAAGCGCGATGCGGTGGCACGCCGAGACAGCAGGGTCAAGGAGCAAAGCTTAGTGTGGCCGCCGCCTGAAGTTTGACCTCCACTATCCCGCCATCGACCACAATGGATGTGCTCGAATCACGCTGCCTCCGACCTCGATGGTTGAGCTCCTCCTATCTCCCGCCATAGACCGAGGATTGACCTCCTATGACGCCGCCACCACCCACCGACCGAGGATTGACCTCCTCTCCGGTAGCCGCTGCCTAGGCCGCCGGCGCCATCTCTATAGGCAGAGCGGCTATTTTTTTTACGGATATCTGCAGAGCAGCTGTTTACACGGTATCTCATTGTAACTCAATTGTATGGACAGGGTAGTACATCACATATGGTTATGTAATGGCGACCGTGTCTAACCTACGTTGTCTTCTCACACGGTTTGGTGCAGAAATCGTGTGTGACGTTGTAATACCTAACACACAAACAACATGTATAAACATTGTGTCATATACAACATATAGTGCCATAAGTAGTTCCCGACCGTTAGCTTATCTCCACAGTTTCCCCATTTCCCCCAAATCCCTACATAGCCTCCAAATTCCCTCGCGTGGCGCTGACATTGGGGGAATGCGGACGAGTGGTGCTGATGGTTTCGGTGCGGCTGCTCCTGCTCATATCGCCGCCACGACGGCGGTTGCCGCCGAGCACTTGCCTAAGGTCATTAGAAGGCCGGTGTACTACGGATCTGAATCGTCTTGTCAGGTTCCAATCTATCCCGATCTATTTTAGCATGTCCAAAGTATAGCTCCTTGCTGAATCCGTCCTGAATGACCCCCCCCCCCCTCGAGAAGTACCAAAAGGTGAGTTGTGTGCACGGGCACACTCCCGCTCGACGTGTATGCACAGAGAGATTTGACATTGGCAGGCGGTTTCTCAGTTTCCCCTTAGAGGTTAGTGCTAATTAAGTTCATCATTTTACTTCATTTAATGCCACCGCTCATCCAAAATACTATTTAACATTGGCAGGGATATGAGGCTTGTGCCTTTGTTAACTGGTTGGATGAAGAATGGCATGGCAGGGCTCAGAGTGTTATCACCAAGCTCGCAGAAGATAACGTAAAGCTGAAGAAGAAACTGGCTGATCTGGAATGTACAATCGGTACGATGAAGAAAGAAATAATCAATCACAAGCAACAGATAAAAGAAAGAGACAATAAGGAACTAGCATGTGTGGTTGTGGTTGTCGCATTAGCCATGTTCTATGCGCTGTTTGCAATGATGATTAGGGGTTTTGTTTGACAGTATTGCTAAAGCACACCTAGATGTGCTCTAAGTAATGCACATCTTGGTCCTATGCAATTGATGTTACGCGAAGATTCGTGCAGATATTTTTCTTTGTCTTTTTTCTATTCCTTTCTAGTTTGATCATTACTGGCTTTATCAATAAGAAGAGCTCAATGTATTGCTTGCCAACTGTCCTACTCCATTCGTACCGGTACCAGTGCATAATCCCAAAACTCATTCCTTGTTTTTGTCCTGAAAAAGGAAACCAGCCAAATAGCCAATAGGAGTCCTGCACAACCCCGGGAATTTGGAGCGACTGGGTACAAATAATTGTGGTTGATTAAATCAGCGGTTAGATAATACGTCACCCCCTGCTTCAATTGGCAGTTCCTCTTCTCTACATACCCCGCTTAAGTGTCCACCATCTCTAGCGTCCCTGACAGTCCGCGCTACACACTGGCACACACTCTACAGCCATGTTGAGCGACAGCGAGGACGACAGTTCGGCCAGCAGTCTGGCGCCCGATGATAGGTCAACATCGGAATAATCCCACTCGTCTTCCATGAGTCCAGCGTCGAGCCCAGACCTCAATTATATCTGGTTCATGGAAGGGACTCCGCCTCCGGAGTCGTCAGACGACAACCAGACAGACGAGGAATCGTCGGAGGACGAATAAGAGAACGACGATGAGGAGGAGGAATGGTCGAACAAGGAGGAGGACGATGACGACAGCAACGACGATGACAACGGTGGCGGCGATGAAAAGCCAACGGTCAGCGGCAAGAAGCGTCCCCGCCAAGGCGATGTCATGGGGCCATCCAACAACAACAACAACAACAACAAGAAGGACTAAATTAAGCAGACTATATATATCTTTGTTTATCCTGTCAATCTCATCGCAGATGGTTAGTAATATGTATTCAACAGAGATCTTCTACATTATCGCCCACAGGTTGGTTTGTTGAACTGTGTGTCCTGACGAGCACACAATTCACAAAAAAGACCATATGCGCTGTCTATAATGATCGCACACAATTCTGATTACCGACATGTTTGTCGGGTATCACACACATCTTGTTACGCCGAATCATTTGTGTTCACCTCAATCATCGCAAACGGTTCATCAGAGTGAACTGTATGCCGTATATCGCACACACCTTGATCTGACTGCCCATTTCTGTTGTTTTGTCTCATCACAAACAGTTCATACAGATCAACTGTATGCCCCTCATCGCACACGCAACTAGAATCTGAAGCGTGTTTGATGTATCATCCATCGCAAATGTTTTGCACCTTTATGTAAAATCTGAACCGTACCCGACTCTATGTAAACCCTCGATCCCCCGGTGTCTATATAAACCGAAGGGGTTAGTCCGGAAAGCATATATTCATTACCATAGTCATACAGGCTAGGCTTCTAGGGTTTAGCTATTAAGATCTCGTGGTAGATCAACTCTTGTAACACTCATATTCATCATGATCAATCAAGCAGGACATAGGTTATTACCTCCATAGAGAGGGCCCGAACCTGGGTAAACATCGTGTCCCCCCTCTCCTATTACCATCGATCCTAGATGCACAGTTCGGGACCCCCTACCCGAGATCCGCCGGTTTTGACACCGACATTGGTGCTTTCATTGAGAGTTCCACTGTGCCGTCAACAGGAGGTTCGATGGCCCCTCCGACCGTCTATAGTGACACTGTCCAAGGAGAAACCTTCCTCCCCGGACATATTTTCGTATTCGGTGGCTTCGTACTGCGGGCCAACTTGCTTGGCCATCTGGAGCAGATTGATAGCTACGCCCCTGGCCATCAGGTCAGATTTGGAAGCTTGAACTATGTCGTGGATATCCATGGAGACCTGATCTTCAATGGATTTGAGACCGCGGCGATCGCTCCCGCTCGCTCCGATGAACATGACCTAAATCTGTCATCTGACCAGGTTCTGGAGATGGTTCCTGTAACTTCTACAACCTTAGATCCGGAGCAATTTGCACCATCCGAAGCCACAGAGTCCGTGGCGTCGGAGCCACACACAAACTCAACACCAGGCAATATTAGTGTCAACAGAATTTCAGACTCATTTCCGGCTATGAATTCCGAACCTTGCGCGCCTTCGGCGATGTGCTGATTTCGTTGAAAACCTGTCCCCAATGGGGGACTCACGGCCGAACTATGTCCAGTTCGAGCTAGAGGCTGACAAAGGAGAATTTCGCTTCCCACCAGCCACCCACTTCATAGCCACTGTCGAGGACATAACCTACATGCCCACTTCTAGTTCCGAAGATATCGATGGTATAGACGACGATGTCGATAAGGAGCACGGCCAAAACCCGCCAGTAATCAGGCGTGGAACGGCCACCCCTTCATATGCCGTGTACATAATCGATACACTTAAAAAGCCTCGCGGCGACGACAAGGGAGATCCAGTTAAAACTCCTGAGACACAGTCTAAGTTCCAGCACCCCAAACGCCGCCCCAAGCCACGCCGCAGCAACGATGGCACTAGAGAAAATAGTACTCCGGACGGTGCAGAAAGTAACGAAGACCTTGTCGGAGCAATATCCGAGCAGGAGGAACAGGAAAACAGGCAAGCCAGCCCCGATGAACGGGACCCGCTCAGCGAAGGTTCGGAGGACAACAACTACCTTCTGCTCTCGGAAGATGAGGAAAGCCTTGGCGACGAAGACTTCATCGTACCCGAAGAGCCCCTCGAGTAGGAGCGCTTCAAGCGCGGGCTGATAGCCATGGCAAGGAGCCTGAAAAAGAAGTAGCAGCAGCTTCATGCTAACCAAGACCTACTCAACGACAGATGGACCGAAGTCCTGGTCGCCGAAGAATATGGCCTTAGTGGCCTAGCCAAAAGCTACCCAAAGCACAGATTGCTATACCAGTCGTCACACAATGCGGCAAGTCGCCGACAATTCTGTCTGGATAAAGAGGCAACTCAAGCCGAACACCAGACTGCCCCACCTCGACGTAAAGGCAGGAACAACGCAGGCCACGATTACCTAGACAACCTAAAGAGGGACTTGGACAATAGAGCAGGAAACGTAAGACCGATCTACGGATCGAGAAAGCATGCTTCAACACGCAATGATGGCTACCTATTCGAACGTGTCAAACCTCGCCACGCCCGAGCCGAAAACCGCAAAGGGACTCCTTCGGAGTTACGTCGCAGTGTGGCCCAACATAGAGGCGCCGCACACCCGCTTTGCTTCACTGATGAAGTCATGAATCATGAATTCCCCGAAGGATTCAAACCCGTCAATATTGAATCGTACGACGGGACAACCGATCCCGCGGTATGCATAGAAGATTTCATTCTCCACATCATATATATGGCCCATGGGGACGACCTCCACGCCATTAAATACCTCCCACTAAAACTAAAAGGGCCAGCTCGGTACTGGTTAAACAGCCTGCCTGAAAATTCCATAGGCAGCTGGGAGGACTTGGAAGAGGCCTTCCTCGAAAACTTCTGAGGAACACATGTCCAGCCACCGGATGCCGATGACCTAGGTCACATTGTCCAACAGCCCAGGGAATCAGCCAGGGAGCTCTGCACTCGGTTCTTAGTCAAAAAGAACCAAATCATCGACTGTCCGGATGCGGAAGCCCTTGCGGCGCTCAGACACAGCGTCCGGGACGAATGGCTTGCACGCCACCTCGACCAAGAAGGACCTAAATCCATGACAGCCCTCACTGCTCTGATGACCCGCTTTTGTGCAAGAGAAGATAGCTGGCTCACTCATAGAAGCAATAGCGCCAGCAACCAGGGCACCTCCGAAATCCAAGATGTCAACGGCAAGCCACGAGGAAGCAAAAACAACAGTCGCAATGACAGCGAAAGATCAGGCGACACAGCGGTCAACGCCGGATTCATCAACCCCAAGCCCGGTCAGCGGAAGAAGCCATTCAAGGCGAATCGAGACGAACCATCCAACCTCGAGAGGATATTGGACCGACCCTGCCAGATTCATGGTCACCCCGATAAACCAGCTAATCATACCAACAGAAACTGCAGGGTCTTTAAAGAAGCCGGCAAGCTCAACACCGAACACAGGGGGAGGAGGCCGCCAAGCGACAGGGATGATGGAAAGGTTCACCAAAAAAACACCGGGGGTCAGAAGCAGTCTCCACCCGAGGATCAACTACTCCTAGAATGGAAATAGCAACCTGGCTTCCGCCGCCCACTCCGAACACCTACAAAGTTTGTACCGCGCATACATCATTACGCACTCAAGATACCATGGGCATTGGCGGAAGCATAATACGGACAAGCCTGCAAGCACTCCAGTAACTTTTCTTAATATTATTTATTTTCCTTTTATTGGCTATCCTTTAAAAACAGGTGACAAATAGGATGAACATCGGTAACTGGCTCTATCGGAGTCCGGACCCGTACTCTCACCTAAGGGGCTATTTCCATCAAGGATTCCCCCCACCGAGGACTGGCGGCACAGACGTGCGACAGGAGGTCCAAAATAACTTTTGTAGACCGCACTCTCTATTTCTCGAGCCTGTACTATGCCTATTCCTCCGCCTCCAAGCCCGAGCATGTCAAATAGCCGGGAGGATGGCTTATATATATATATATATATATCATAAGTAATCATTGGCATACCACTCAGTTCCCATTAAACAATATCTAAACTAATCATCTGCATTGTTTCCCCAACAAATATGGCTCCTATGGTCATTTCACAGAAATACCTTGGGATAACCTGCCAGGGGCTGGGTGTGGGAACAAATGAGTTGCCAGTAAAAGTCCGAACAGCTCTATAGCATACTTCGGCGTCGCAAGTTTGGCCTTATATGCATCAGCTCCGAATCATTGTCTTGGGTCAATAGTTGGGTTGCCCGGCTCATGTGCTTGCTACCCTACGTTCTGCTCTATCAGCTAGGGTAGTAAAGGGAGAACTACTACGATTGTGCCCTGTTCTATACCGGACAAGCACCTTAGTAGAGAAGGCCAAAAACTGACTGTCATGATGCGGCGTGAGCTGGTCAACCACTTGACGACTTCTTGGAATCTTTAGCGATTCTCCGTGTCACACGAGGGATCTTTTTCAGATCAAATATGTAAGGCATCATACGCCGCATACATAGCAGGGGCTATGTCGTAGCCCCACAATAAAACTCCTATGGCTAAGTGAAAGCGTTAACACCCTATAGTCCGATTGGCTGGTTCGCCGCATTATCACCTCCTTCATGGACCAACACATTGGATAAAGAGTGATTAAATGCCTTTCCAAACACCCTCGTACTTCCTACGATGGGGCTAAAGCCGACGACTGGAAAACTTTCAGATTATATCAAAACAGCCGCACAGGAGGAATTAAAGCTTTCAAGCCAAATAGATTAACTATAAAATTGTCTTTTACAATTTTCATACACCTCACTCGAACATTATGTCTTTCGAGCACTGACCCTCTATAAAGCGGACGGCCTCTAGGACGTCTTCAAAATAATGCTCCAATTCCGGGCGGTCCTTGCCTTTGGGTGGACTCTTCGTTGCAACATCGATGGCCTTCATCTTCAGCCAGAATGTTTTGACTCGGGCAAAAGCCATCCGCGCACCATCAATGCATGATGATCGCTTCACAGCATCAATACGCGGCACCGCATCAACAAGCCTCTGCACCAAACCAAAATAGCTATTCGGAACAGGCTCGGTTGGCCACAACCGGATTACGACATCCTTCATGGCAGCGCCGGATATCCTATGAAGTTCGGCCCATTGGGACATCTGTTCATTGAGCAACAGAGGGCGCTTTGATGCGCCAAACAGTGACCAAAAAAGCTTCTCCGTTGCACATCCATCTCGCGCTTGATAATACTGCGCCGCATCGGCAAAACTCTTCGGCAAGTCCAAGAACTCGTCCGGAGAACTCCATATTTGGTTAAGCTGGGCATAGTTCAGGTCACCGAACTTAGTTTGCAGCAGAAAGGGGTTTCCAGCCGCAATCTCCCTCGCCTGTTGAACCTCCTCACGGGCTGCTCTGGATTCCGACCGCACTGCTCTAGCCTCTTGTAAGGCCTTGTCCAGATCAGCCGTCAAGGCTATACTCTCCTTCTGCAGAAATTCACACCGGTCGGTAGCATTCTCCAGTTCGAGCGTCATAGTGGATATCTTCTCCTCATCTTGGCACCATGCAGCTTGTTCGGCTTTTAATTCAGCCGATGCCTTTTCGGCAGCAGCATTACTACGACGGGCCTGCTCCTTGGCCCGGGCCTGCTCTGCTTGAAGAACTTCAAAGGCGGCAGCACCATCTGCAGCCATGCATATTCTAGCATCTAAATCTCAGCATCATGCTTATACCACCAAAATGTATGAGGATTGCCCCGAATACATACCTTGCGCCTCGTCAAGACGCATATTGATTAAAGCAAGATCATCCCCTGCCACATCAAGCTCCCGCTGCAAATCGGCAATTTCCATAGTTTGGTAAGTGGCCAAGGGGGAAGCAGCCTGTGTTCAAAGTTGATCAGGTTAGTCCTCAAACGATCCTTTTCGATCCTCCGTTTTGCTTCCCAGTGGAAGCCAACCCGAGTATCAGGGGCTACTACCTATACACAGGTGCATCTTTGCAAATGAAACATAGCCGAAAACATTATGTCACAAACCTCGAAGCCCTTCAGTAGGGTCATGAAGGCTTCATTTAATCCGCTCTTCACGGACGAAATCTTCTCAATCACTGTACCCATGAAGGTACGCTGTTCCCCCGAGACAGATGCCTTCCGCAACATGTCCCTCAATATTCCGGAAGCTGCTCCAGGAGCACAATCATCCTTTGCAGGAATCTGTTCACCCGTCTCCAGAATCACTATTGGCTACGAACCAGTCAGTCCGGGGCCTTTGTTATCATCAGCCCCGGAATCCCGAATGGTCGAAGCTCCACCTTCGAGTAACTTTTGTCCCCTGCGTAACTTGTTGGTCAAAAGGGACCCTCCGCGATGACACTTCAGAGTCATCCGCCTTGTTGGGCGAGGAGGTTGGAGGAGGCGTCTCTCTCTCCATCATCTCTGGGAGGAGACTCCCCGAAGAAGAGGATCGCCCAGAAAAACTCTGTATCAACCTGTAAAAATACATGAATACGTTATGTATATCTTCAGTAATAGCAACAGAGCGGGACGTTATCGGAGTACTCCGGATTCCCTTACGGTTTGGCCGAGGGCTTGTCCCCTTGTTGGAGCTATTTAACGGCGTCGCTTTCTAAACCCAGGCCGCTCGACAGTGGCATCTTGCCCTTCTTGGAAGACCGCCCCTCCCAATCTTCGGAGGCGGCCCTTTTCCTCCTGTTTGGATAAGGGATACTAGGTCCTTTTCTGCCTCCGTCTTCGGGCGAGGAAAGGTCAATTTCTCCAGACTCAGTGTCCGACTTACCTCTGGAACCAAGGTCATCTTGGGTCTTCTCGCCCTCCCCTGCTGGTGCCTAGTATGGCGCCGAGGCCAGCATCCTTGTTAACACAGTAGTAGCTGAGTCCTCGGGAAGGGGAAGCGGACACCTAATCAGTTCCACCTTCTTTATCCAGCCCTGAAAAGGATGATACTGTTGGCATCTTGCCACTAGGTATCTGACTATAAGGTATTCGGTAAACGGGTACTTACCGGGGTATGCAGATGGTTATAGTCTAGGCCGACATCTTCGGTGATGTCCGGTCATTGCCTTCATTTCCCGAAGAATAATCTCCACATTCCTTCGTGCATAGTGCCGAAGAAGTGCTGAAGAGTTTGCGACCCTCTGGATTGAACTCCCATAGGCGGAGAGGCCATCGCTGGCACGGCAGGGTCCGACAAACTAGCATTACTTGAACGGCGTTGGCTATGTCGATGTCCCTCTCAATGAGGCTTCGGATGTGACTCTGCAGAGTTCACACATCATTCGTTGATCCCCAATCTAGCCCCTTGTTAATCCACGATGCGAGCTGAGTTGGGGGGCTGGATCGAAACACGGGCGCAGTTGCCCACTTGGAGCTGCGGATCTCGGTAATATAGAACCACCCCTGCTGCCACAGATCGGAAGATTTAGCGAAGGATCCTTTCAGCCAAACGACGCTAGCAAGCTTGCTCACTGCAGCGCCGCCGCACTCGGCATGCTCCCCCTCTACCAGTTGCGGCTTCACATCGAAGGTCTTGAGCCACAAGCCGAAGTGCGGAGTAGTTCGGAGGAAGGCTTTGCACGTGATGATAAACGCCGAGATAAGAAGAATAGAGTCTCGGGCCAGATCGTGAAAATCTAGCCTGTAATAGAACATGAGCCCTCGGACGAAGGGGTTAAGTGCAAACCCTAACCTGCGGAGGAAGTGGGACACGAACACAACCCTCTCGCCAGATCTGGGGGTGGGAATAACCTGCCCCTCGGCAGGAAGCCAGCGATGGATTTCTGCGGTCAGGTACCTCGCCGCCCGAAGCTTTACGATATCTTCCTCGGTGACAGAAGAAACTACCCACCGGCCTTGATGGCTGGATCGGACATGATTGGGGCTTGTGGCGACCGAAACTCGGGTGTTGGAACTCGGGGTTGCAGGGGTCGAGGAAGAGGCAAGCGTGGAAGAAAAAGACGGGTCTATTCCCCTATATAAAGGTTGCAGATATCAAACGACTCCCCTTGGGCCTCAAAAACTTGCTTGTTTCCAAGGAGTTGTACCCGAGCGACGGTTGGGTTACCCACGTCCGGGTTGACAGGAATCCCTTAAAAAGGGAGGCACGATCTCTGCTTGGATAAGACGCGCCTATAAGGCCACGTCTTAGGACGTGAGGCGACGGGCCGGCTAAAACGGTTCGCAAGTAGTGGCCGAGCAGGCGTGGTGTCATATTATCAAAAAATGATCGGTGGGTTGAACTCGTGAAATATTATGTGCTCTGTGGTTATGTATACCAGACCGGATACAATCATCACATTTGAAGATCAACTAGGAGTTTGGAAAGGGGAACCCGCCTTGCAATGCCGAAGACAATCTGCGCGCCGGGCTCCTCGTCATTGAAGCCAGGTTCAGGGGCTATTAAGGGAGTTCTGGACTAAGGGGTCCTCGGGCGTCCGGCCTGTTATCCATGGGCCGGACTGATGGGCTGTGAAGACATGAAGGCCAAAGATTGTACCCGTGTCCGGATTGGACTCTCCTTGGCATGGAAGGCAAGCTTGGCGACCGAAGATGAAGATCCATTCTTATGTAACCGACTCTATGTAAACCCTCGATCCCCCCGGTGTCTATATAAATCGGAGGGGTTAGTACAGAAAGCATATATTCATTACCATAGTCATACAGGCTAGGCTTCTAGGGTTTAGCCATTACGATCTCGTGGTAGATCAACTCTTGTAACACTCATATTCATCAAGATCAACCAAGTAGGACGTAGGGTATTACCTCCATAGAGAGGGCCCGAACCTGGGTAAACATCGTGTCCCCTGTCTCCTGTTACCATCGATCCTAGACACACATTTCGGGACCCCCTACCCGAGATCCGCCGGTTTTGACACCGACAGTGACTGAAGTTCGTTCGGAGTCCCGGATGAGATCACGGACATGACGAGGAGTCTTGAAATGGTCGAGAGGTAAAGATTCATATATTGTAAGGTTATGTACGGACACCGGAATGGTTCCGAAGAGGTTCGGGGATTTTTTTGAGTATCGGGAGGTTACCGGAACCCCCTGGGAAAGTTAATGGGCCATAGTGGAGAGGAGGAGGCAGCCACACGAGGTGGCGCCTAATATGTCTCCAACGTATCTACTTTTCCAAACACTTTTGCCCTTGTTTTGGACTCTAACTTGCATGATTTGAATGGAACTAACCCGGACTGACGCTGTTTTCAGCAGAATTACCATGGTGTTATTTATGTGCAGGAGCAAACGTTCTCGAAATGACCTGAAACTTCATGGAGCCACTTTTCAAAAAATAAGAAAAATACCTGCAAAAGATGAAGGCCAGGGGGCCCACCACCTTGCCACGAGGGTGGGGGCGCACCTGCCCCCCTAGGGCGCCCCCCCTACCTCGTGGGCCCCTTGTTGCGTCTCCGACTCCAACTCCATATATTGAGTTTCGGGGAGAAAAAAATCAGAGAGAAGAAATCATCGTGTTTTATGATACGGAGCCGCCGCCAAGCCCTAAAACCTCTCGGGAGGGCTGATCTGGTGTCCGTTCGGGGCTCCGGAGAGGGGAATCCATCACCATCGTTATCATCAACCATCCTCCATCACCAATTTCATGATGCTCACCGTCGTGCGTGAGTAATTCCATCGTAGGCTTGCTGGACGGTGATGGGTTGGATGGGATCTATCATGTAATCGAGTTAGTTTTCTTAGGGTTTGATCCCTAGTGTCCACTATGTTCTGAGATTGATGTTGCTATCACTTTGCTATGCTTAATGCTTGTCACTAGGGCCCGAGTGCCATGATTTCAGATCTAAACCTATTATGTTTTCATCAATATATGAGTGTTCTTGATCCTATCTTGCAAGTCTATAGTCACCTATTATGTGTTATGATCCGTTAACCCCGAAGTGACAATAATCGGGATACTTATCGGTGATGACCGTAGTTTGAGGAGTTCATGTATTCACTATGTGTTAATGCTTTGTTCCGGTTCTCTATTAAAAGGAGGCCTTAATATCCCTTAGTTTACGTAAGGACCCCTCTGCCACGGGAGGGTAGGACAAAAGATGTCATGCAAGTTCTTTTCCATAAGCACGTATGACTATGTTTGGAATACATGCCTACATTATATCAATGAACTGGAGCTAGTTCTGTGTCACCCTAGGTTATGACTGTTACATGATGAACCGCATCCGGCATAATTCTCCATCACTGATACATTTCCTACGAGCTTTCCATATATTGTTCTTCGCTTATTTACTTTTCCGTTGCTATTGCTATCATCACTACAAAATACCAAAAACATTACTTTTACTACTGTTACCTTTTGCTACGTTATCACTCCTATCATATTACTTTGCTACTAAACACTTTGCTGCAGATATTAAGTTTCCAGGTGTGGTTGAATTGACAACTCAGCTGCTAATACTTGAGAATATTCTTTGGCTCCCCTTGTGTCGAATCAATAAATTTGGGTTGAATACTTTACCCTCGAAAACTGTTGCGATCCCCTATACTTGTGGGTTATAAAAACTATTTTCTGGCGCCGTTGCCGGGGAGCATAGCTCTATTCTTTGAGTCACTTGGGATATAAATCTGCTTATCATTATGAAGAACTTGAGAGATCCAAAAACCAAGATCTATCCCTCAACTACGAGGGGAGGTAAGGAACTGCCATCTACTTCTGCACTTGATTCACCTTCTGTTATGAGTAAGTTTGCGACACCTACACCTGCTTCTGTGATTCGTTCTGATATGTCGCATGTTATTGATGATGCCACTTCTGCTATGCATGATACTTATGATGAAACTACCTCTATGCCTGATACTACTATGCCACTTAGTGATTTTCTTAATGAACAAATTGCTAGGGCTAGAGAAATTGAAAATATTGAATCTGATGATACTGATGAAAGTGATGATGAAGAATCACTTGTTATTCCTAAGGGTTATGTTTTTGATCAAGAAGCTTCTTTCGCTATCTTAGCTTGCGAAAATAGAAATGAACTCAAAAGGTTATTAGCTAAATGGAGTAAGCAATCTCTAAGTGCTAGAATGAAACCTGACCCTGCTTTTGCTACTTCACCTATCTGTGTTACCGATAAGGATTATGAATTCTCTGTTGATCCTGATATAATTACTTTGGTTGAATATGATCCTTTTCATGGTTATGAATCTAAAACTGTTGTGGCACATCTTACTAAGTTGAATGATATAGCCACCCTGTTCACTAAAGATGAGAGAACTCGTTACTTTTACATCCTTAAAATATTTCTGTTCTCATTAAAGGGTGATGCTAAGATATGGTTTAATTCTCTTGATCCTGGTTGTGTGCGTAGTCCCCAGGATATGATTTATTACTTCTCTGCTAAATATTTCCCTACTCATAAGAAACAAGCTGATTTAAGGGATATATATAATTTTGTGCAAATTGAAGAAGAGAGTCTCCCACAAGCTTGGGGGAGGCTTCTCCAATTACTTAATGCTTTGCCTGATCATCCTCTTAAGAAAAATGAAATACTTGATATCTTTTATAATGGACTAACCCATGCCTCCAGAGATTACCTGGATAGTTGTGCTGGATCCGTTTTCAGGGAAAGAACACCGGATGAAGCTGAAATTCTATTGAATAATATGTTGACAAATGAAAATAATTGGAAACCTCCAGAGCCAATTCCTGAGCCTATTCCTAAACCAACCCCGAAGAAGAGGGGTATTCTATTTCTCAGTCCTGAAGATATGCAAGAGGCAAAGAAATCTATGAAAGAAAAAGGTATTAAAGCTGAAGATGTTAAGAATTTACCTCCTATTGAAGAAATACATGGTCTTAATTTACCGCCTGTTGAAGAAACAAATAATCCAAATCCTTCTCCTATTGAAGAAACTCATGGTCTTGATAACCCGACACAGGTAGTAAAGGTAAATTCTCTCTATAGATATAATAAAGCTGAAATCCCATTTACTAAATTTGCTAGCCCATGCTTAGATGAGTTTGATAAATTTATGGCTAAGCAAGAAGACTTTAATGCTTATTTTGGTAGACAATTGAGATACAATTCAAATACGCTTGAACACATGGGTGATTATATGGCTAATGTTAAAGGTGAACTTAAACTTATTAGTAAACATGCTTCTATGGTTACCACTCA
The DNA here is from genome assembly GCF_003073215.2 of Triticum urartu. Classification (NCBI taxonomy): domain Eukaryota; kingdom Viridiplantae; phylum Streptophyta; class Magnoliopsida; order Poales; family Poaceae; genus Triticum; species Triticum urartu. The sequence goes on from NC_053028.1 coordinate 266,356,288, forward strand.
AGTAGAACAAGTACTTAAAGCTCAAAATGATTTGCTCAATGAATTGAATAGTAAAGATAATGATTATGCTGTTAGAGTGGCTACTAGAACTGGTAGAATGACTCAGGAACCTTTGTATCCTGAAGGCCACCCTAAGAGAATTGAGCAAGATTCTCAGAGAAATAATATAGATGCACCTAGCTCTTCTAATAAGAAGAAAAAGAAAAAATTGATAGGACTTTGCATGCTTCTAGTGATCCTATTGTTGAAACACCTGAGAATCCAAATGATATTTCTATTTCTGATGCTGAAACACAATCTGGTAATGAACCTGAAACTAGCAATAATGCTCATGATGATGCTCAACCTAGTAATGATAATGATATAGAAATTGAACCTGTTGTTGATCTTGATAACCCACAATCAAATAATCAACGTTATGATAAGAAAGATTTTGTTGCTAGGAAACATGGTAAAGAAAGAGAGCCTTGGGTTCAGAAACCCATGCCTTTTCCTCCCAAGCCATCCAAGAAAAAGGATGATGAGGATTTTGAGCGCTTTGCTGAAATGATTAGACCTATCTTTTTGCGTATGCGATTAACTGATATGCTCAAAACCAATCCTTATGCTAAGTATATGAAAGATATCATTACTAATACAAGAAAGATACCGGAAGCTGAAATTTCCACCATGCTTGCTAATTATACTTTTAAGGGTGGAATACCAAAGAAACATGGAGATCCCGGTGTACCAACTATACCATGCTCTATTAAAAGAAATTATGTTAAAACTGCTTTATGTGATCTAGGAGTCGGTGTTAGTGTTATGCCTCTCTCTTTATATCATAGACTTGATTTGAATAAGTTGACACCTACTGAAATATCTTTGCAAATGGCTGATAAATCAACTGCTATACCTGTCGGTATTTGTGAGGATGTGCTTGTTGTAGTTGCAAAGGTTACTATTTTAACGGACTTTGTTATTCTTGATATTCCCGAGGACGATAGTATGTCTATTATTCTTGGAAGACCCTTTTTAAATACTGCAGGGGCTGTTATCACTACAAAAAAATACACTTCCGTGATGATACGTGTTTGTCACAGTAGGTCGTTTTTTTGTCATGCATGTACATCCATGACAAATTTATGACAGAATCAAGATAGTCATACATGTGCTGTCGTAGAAGTGTTCCATGACATTACCAAAATTATCATCACGGAAGTGTCCACTTCCATGACAATAAATCACGCGTCAAAGAAGTGCTTTCGTCAAGGGTGACCGACATGTGGCATCCACCGTAACGGAACGTCGTTAAGCTATCGGGTCAGGTTTTGGATCCGATAACCCGTTAACAGCCCCGACCAATGGGGATTTTCCACGTGTAAAATCATCATTGGCTGGAGGAGACACGTGTCAACTCATCCAATGGGCGAGACGCGCCTATGATATGTTGACACGTGGACCGGCCCATCAAGTTTAAATGGGCCAGCCCAACTGAAGGCCCACAAGATTTTGCAGACCATAATGGGCTGGCCCAGCTAAAGGCCCACGAGATTTTGCGGACCATAATGGGCTGGCCTAGCTAAAGGCCCACAAGATTTTGCAGGCCATAATGGGCCGGCCCAGGTAAAGGCCCACAAGATTTTTTTTGTGCCATAATGGGCCGGCCCAGGTAAATCCCACAAGATTCTTGCGGGTCATAATGGGCTGGCACAGCTAAAGGCCCACGAGATTTCACCGACATTAACGGGCCGGCCTAGCTGTAGGCCCACAAGATTTTGTGGACCCATTAACTACCTGCCACGTTTTGGGCCAAATGCCGGCCCATATTTGATCAGGTCCATTAATGGCCTGCCACGCTCCGGGCCTAATAGTGGCCCATATGAGATCCGGCCCGTTAAAGGCCTACCACGTTCTGGGCCAAATTACAGCCCAGATCAGGTCCGGCCCTTTAAGAGGCTTTGGGCTCAATTATGGCCTGTATCAGATTCGGCCCGTCAACTGGACACTATGCTTTTGGGCCCACTTGCTAAAGGCCCACTTAATAATTCGGCCTGATATTAGTTTTGGCCTGTTAAGGGCTCGTTTAACATTTCGGTCCTATATTAATTTCAACCTGTTAAAAGCCCGTCATATAGTTGGGCCTAACTACGGCCCGGTTTGCATCCGGCCTGCTCGCAGCCGATATCTGATTGGGCCAAATAAAGACCGAGACAATTTTTCGGCCTGTTAAAAGCCTGTGATTTGATTCGCACAATCATGGGCCGGGGTTCATTTTGGGCTGCTGCCGGCCCATGAGCTGATCGGCACGTTTCAGGCCCAACCTACATCGTGATTGCATGACGGCCCGATTATGTACCGTAATTTTATGGTTTGGCCGATTTACTGCGAAGACAGGATATATATACAGTAAAATAACTGCAGCATCATGAATAAGAAAAAACCTATACTATACAATAAAGAAATTATGGCATATTACATCCACTGGGCATCAAAGTTCGCCACTATGATAATAAAGCACAAGCAGACAACAGATTACATACACTGGGCATCAAAGATCGCCACCAGTGCAAATAAACACGCCGACAAAATAATATACAAAACCGACATGACTTAAATAGAGTTCAAGAAAGGTTAGCCCTGCTGGGGAGCTGCAGCGCAAGCAGCTGAGCAAGATGATGAGACTGCGCTTGTTCAACACTTATATCTTCCTCACTCTGAAAGATAAACAAGCAGACAGATGACAGGTTTTGCACATAAAAGTATCAGTGCTGACAATTCATCACATTTCTTACTGACGAATAAAGTGACACAGTTTAAATTTGCATTAACACAATATGGTATTGTTCAGGTCAAGACATGGCAGGAAATGACATTGTGAAGGAGTTGGCAGCTTCACGACACCACTGGATTACAAATCAAGAATTCATAAGTATCAATGGTTAGTGTGCTGTCAATTTATACCATTTCAGATTGGCAAATAAAGAGACGGTTTAAATAATAGTAGAATGATATGACATTGTTCATAGTTAAGACACTGCAGAATATGACATTGTGCTGTAGTGGGTAGGTTCACCACACCACTGGATTATGGATGAAGAACAAAAGCATACATGCAGTGCAAAAGAAGATCACTTGCTCTGTATAGTTTAATTTACATGGTATGAAGAAGGAACTTGGTTGTACAACTGAAAACTTAAATTGAGAAAGGACGAACTTTTGTTTATGAACTACATATAATAAACTTTAAACAAGCAATTTGATGCAAACACCAAAAATAAACAGCTGTTGCAGTCATGCCTAACCAAATATATACAACAAAGTTTGAAGGCTTGAGATGGACAAACTTACATTATTGGTGAAGACAGGCTCTATAAAGGCCTTGTCCATGCTGATGGGGGGCAATTCAAGAATTTTACCACAGAATCTTCTTCAAAAGCATTGCCTTTATTCTACATTTTGTTAAGAGTAAATATAGATGTGATAATATACGAAAAAATGGAGAATATTTAAGATAAGATGAAGAGTGATGCTACATAACCAAGTAGCTATAAATGTAAGTGCAGCGATACAGGCAAAAGGTACAGCCAAGAGCAATGCATAGCTAAACTTCTTCAGTACCAACCTTATGGTAAGAGTAAATATAGATCTGATGTGTAGAAAATGGAGGGCAAAGGAAAATAAGCTGCAGAGTGATGGTACATGAACACCTACCTGTCATTATAAGTACACTGATAAAGGACAGCATGTACTTACAAGAACAATGCAGAGCTAAAAAAACATTGGCATTGGATATATTCTACACTAATGTAACCATTCATATAGATCAGATAATTTGGAGCGAACAATTGATAAAAACATTGGCATTGGATATATTCTACAGTAATGTAAGCATTTGAGTGGAAAACCATGGTACGATGACAGATGGAATAGGTATTGATAATGGATGGGCATGGCATCTCGACATATATGATGAGTAAACTAAGCAGATGGCGGTGCAACAAAGTAGAAGAAATGCAAGACAACATATGCAAGATACGTGCAATCAATAAAACCTTGCCAAATTAGAACAGGCACCTTGATGGGTGAACAGGACAGGCCATCTGCCTTTGACTCCTCGAGGTTAGAATAGTCATTAGGATGATATTCTGAACAAGAATCAACAGGTGGGGAGCGTACGAGTTTCATTGCTTCCAGAATGGCACTCAATGCCTTGGTGCCAATTTTGTAAGTCATTGCAGTGTTCCACAATATTCTTCTGATGCGCGGATTCTGATATTCACTGTAATTGCGTATGATATCTGAGAACCATGAAAACATAAATAGTTGTGAGATTATCTTTGTAATGCATATGATATTCTAATATAGGGGCGCCCATGTAAACACTTGTGTGCTATCACTGGATTCTGATGAGAGAGCTCATGTGTGTTGTAATATGGTGTGTGCATTTATATAATCTGGCACAAGTACACAAAAAATAGGCTCCAGAAGTAAGGATAACTGGCAGATGATAGGTTCATAATATACTGTATAGATAGTTTATTGCCAAACCATGATAACAAGAGCACACAGCAACTAGGCAGATCATAGTGTACATAACAGGGGTACACCATAACCAGGATATATAAATCGGGAAAGTGGAACTGGCTGGAAATTACGGTGTTGTATTGCTGCTAGTAATTGAAAGCCTATCGATCACGTACAGGCCAGCTCTATCAGCTGTTAGACTGCAGATGTCCCTGCTCCCCTTCCTAATAAGGAACATACTGTGCTTCCCATACAGAACACCGCATGGGCCGCCGGCCGAACCACCGGCCCCACCGCCTGTGTTCCTCCGCCACCCCCACCCCCACCCCCGCCCCCACCCCCGCCCCCACCCACGTCGAGTTTTCTTCGTTTGACGAGGCCCCACCCCGCCCCCCAAAACCACCATCCCCACCCGAGCCCCTTCGATCGCACCGGCGAACTCCGGCGAGCTCTGAAAAATCGACTGACCCAATTTTAAAATTTAGTCTACTGTGATTTAACTAGTGTGGAATATAAAAGGGGAAAACCATGAGTATTGCGAGCATGGTGTTGAGCGTGCCATGGTGGATCTGAAGGTGCAAACCGGACAAAGGCAACTTCGCAACCAAGACAAGAAATCATAGTAAAGCAGTGGCGATCTATTTTCTTGCTGCGGTAAATAAGTTGAGCAGATACGAAAGAGTACCGCCTCTGGTGCGGCGCCGTGTACGCATCTAAGAAGTTGACGGTGTTGCGATAGCGATGGCTGTCGGCGGCGTGCAAGCAGATCTAGGAGGGTAGACGGTGGCGGCGGGGCGCAATGGACGAGACGGTCGTAGGAGCGGCACCAGCAAGGTGGACGACGGCGGGGATGAAGCGAGAGGACGGGATGCAAGGATCCTGGTCCGAAGCCATGGATGAGAGAGGTCGATCTCTCGTAATGGACGGCGGCGCCGGGGTATCAGCTCCGGCATGGTGGAGGAGGACGGCGGTGGATGGGGTGGCGGACGGCGGCGAATGGAGGAGGGTGGGGTGGAGAGGGTGCTTTGGCGCCCACGGAGTACGAATGGGGAAAAGGGAGGTAGAGAGGAAGGGGGAACCATGTATTCAGGGCGTGCTTGTCTCAAATGTGAGGAAATTTACAAACTTAGCCCCCGTTTCAAATTTCTACTACATCACAGCAACACTAGTCAGTTGGGGATAGGACGGTAATCTCGCATACACCGAATATTTGCCGACGAGAGTTTGTTTTTGGCGCCCACCGTGCATGAATATGAATCAGGGAGGGAGTCGATTTCGGCCGAGGACACACTGTGTTTTGGCCCCCACCGTGTATGAATCCGGGTGAGAGGCGGTTATGTCACGTTTGGGTGAAATTACAAACCTACCCCTATCGAAACCTACAGAAATCCAGCATATAGGCTTTGCGTGGCAGGGATAGGCAGTAGTGATTTCCGTCTCACAGATTTTGGTTTCGGGTGGTTACTGCGACTTTCCCCGCTTCGTTCAAATTTTCCAAAGTGCACGTTTACCGTGCCAACTCAATTCGAATCCCGTTTGCATTCTATTTTTTTCGGGCGGGATCCATTTTCAATTGGAATTACATTCTATATACATCATTTTTTTATATATACTTTCAAAAGCACAACATCATTTATACATAAATATGGTTTACAAATGGCATGATCTCAGATTCATAAGGTTGTATCCATCAATTTGGATTTTCAAATATTTGAAACCACTTTAGGTTGAAATCCAATGTATGCATTCCTCGCTAACCGTCTCCAATTAATGTGTGTTTCATGCGGGTTTTTTTTTACTTCTCAAACATGTATAATGTGTTTCACACACGCAACATCTAGTGTAATCCCGTTTAGACATTAATTGCATATAAACCATGCATTGTTTGTAATTGAAGAATCTATGGATCACCAATATTGATAAACTATATAACATTACACATGTGCCCAAATTCAAATGAATATGCATGTTTGATACACCAATTTGCGTTATGATATTATCGATGTCGTGATCTCCAGTTTAAATATTTGAATCCCCTTTAATCCAGATATTCGTCTCATATAGCTATCACTCATGCTTATATAGGACTATCTCTCTGGACCTATACGTGTTCATCGTCTCTCAGGTATCTCCCGTGCTACCTGTATGTCGACAATGATCTTTTATCTTCGTAACACAATGACGGTACTCTCTCCCTCGACCTTCATCACTCTATCTCTCTCTAAGTATATCTCGCTCCCTGCTATGTGTCTCTAACTATGATTCTCCACGTGGAATCTCTTTCTCTCAACAAACACAAAACATTGTCTCCTGGGGTCTCATTTCTCTCTACTATTCCCATGTGTGCCACTCGCACACCCCTCATACAGAGATGTCTTTCGCTCCTTAGATATGAGAACCTACGACTCTTCCTCGTCAATATCTCTTTCTCACACACAAACACAAACTCTGTCTCCCAGGGTCTCATATTTCTCCATTGTTCTCTTGTATGTCGCTCACACACACCCTCTCTCCCTAGAGATATCTTGCGTTCCCTCATATGTCTCTCTAGCTATCACTCTCGTTGTAAAATATCTTTCTCTCTCGCAGACACAAAACTCCGTCTCTCTGGATCTCATTTCTCTCTGATATCTGTTGGTATGTGACTCACACGCACCCTCTCTCTATCTCTCTCACACCCACACACATAACCCAGCCTTCTGATCCACTATACTCCTATCTCTAACGCACACTAGCTAGCATCTTTATCTTTCTATTTATCTGTTTTTCCATCAACCTTCTTTCTCGCCCTCACTCTTGATTCCTATCACGCACACTACATATGTTTCTCTCTACATGCAGTCAAGTGCCCTCTCACACACATATATAAACTTCACCCTTTGAACCACCCGACGGTCATCTCCAACACCCAAACTAGCGGATGTCCCTCTAGCTAGCATCTCCATCTCTGTATCTATCTGTAGTTTCTCCGTCAACATTTCTTTCTCGCACGGAGTCTTGCTTCCTATCACCCACACTATATATGTCTCTCCATACATATGCATTTATAGGTTGGTCTCTTTTCCACAATCGTTGCGCCTCACTCTGCTCGCCGTAGATGCATGCTCCAGCCCACGCCACTATCTCTTAAAGACAAAAACACATGCTCAATTGCCGGGACTTCTTCCATGCATTCTCACATGCATGCATATTGTCATACCGATCCGTCTCTCCCATGTCGTTGATCTTATGACTTATGTCTTCTTTCTTTTATCTCGATCATGCGCACACACACACATCTCATGTATACATGTATACCTCTCACACATGCACGTTCAAGGTCTCTATGTCTCCATACATAGTTAATTACCCTCAATCCTAATGCCACATCGAATCGTTCTCCTCTTTTGTGCACATAACATCCGCCTGGATGGGTAAAACACACACTCACACTTAACAATCTCCTTCTAGCTACCCCCCCCCCCCCCCCCCCCCCCCCCCCCCCCCCCCCCCCCCCCCGCCTCTCACTCTTCCCCTATATCCCTGAAGCCAATAAGACCATCCATTAGCTTAATTCCCGCCTACATGCACCATTGATATATAGTAGTCTTCCTCGGTATCTCTCGAACAAACACATTCTCTCGAAGTCGACTCCTCTCACGCGCACACAACTTCTCTTCCCTCTCTACGGGCATTTTCTCTCTCGCACCCCATCGTTGGTGGCCTCTGCCATACACATCACCTCTCTATGATGAAAGCCATGGACACTTAAATTACATCCGCCACAGAGGACCCCGCGAGACACACACACACACACGCACGCACCCCCCCCCAACACACACACACACTAAGACTCCATCTCTCTCTCTCACACACACACAAACACACACACACGCAAGCACGCACGCCCCCCCCACACACACACAAAGACTCCATCTCTCTCCCTCTCTCTCACACACACACAAACTAAGACTCCATCTCTCTCTCTCACACACACACCCACACCCCACACACACACTAAGACTCCATCTCACACACACATGCTCTAGGCGGAGCATTTGTTCCTACCACCCTTCATCCAACCTTACCCGTATGATGAACAATCAACTTTATTTACTTGCATAACATGGACAAATTCCACTTTACTTTAGTAGTCAGCAAACTTATCATCTGTACCCTTATAAAAAACGAGTTGGTGGTGATGGTGTGCCTGCCATCTTGTAATACAGACCGTATGATCTATATCTGAGGATAGAAAGCAAACTATGATAATTTTACAAAAGATACCCGCACCTCTCTCCACATCATTATCTCCTGCAACCTCATTGCTCGGCAATTAAAAAAGGAATAAGTCTCTGGAACAATCTAGCATGCATGGTGGCCGCTGCCGCCTGCCGGCGCCGTCCATCCCCATGCATCCGCCCATTCCGACTACCAGTCACCACCACGCTCCACTCCTCCTCGCCTTATCTCTCATCTTTCATTTTTTCAATGACATTCTCGAGATACCAGTTTTCTGATAAAATTCTCGAGATATCATTAGTTTTTACACATGGGATTACTCCTGCATGGGTCAATCACAACAGGTGTTCTATAAAAAAATGCATATTGATGTTTCGTGCAATGCACGAGAATCTTGCTTGTAATTATATAACGCAAATCACGAGCAGGAAGTGACATTTTTTTGACAGAACCACGTTAACATGGCCACGTAAATCACTAGCTAAAGTAAATACCATTATACTTATATCCCGATGCAAAAGGTTGAGTACATGTCCGAAGAGTAGAGTCACACACACCCACTCTGTCTCTCAGAATCTCTCTCACACACACACCAGTTACGTGATGCCCACTTAAGCAGACACGTATGTTACAATTTGTGTACCCGCGGGTACACGTGATGCTGCGCATTTATTTAAGCCGGAAGGCGAACCCAAACAGTAGCTGCATTCATTCCCCTCCCGCTGCCTCTTCTCTGGTCACCGTCACCCGGTAGCCATGGGTCGTCCGAAGGTAACAACATACGCCATACTTCCGCCGGAGCGGCGCTTTAATATGGAAATTTTAGTGGCCATGCATGCATCTTTTTGTGCTAGCACTCCTATATAAGGGTTGACCATTCGCTTCCCGCGGACGTGCGCGGGCGGTGGAAGAGGAAGGAGAAGGGAAGCGGGCTATGGAGTAACATTTTTTTACCATAATTTCCTAGGAAACCGAGTGCAATAATTGAGTAGTTTTGCAAACTACCAGTACTACACCTGAAACGGTTCAAAACCTATACTCCCTTGCCAGTGCGCGCTTCCCGCGTGAAACAGTCAGCGTCGCCCTGGAGCGTCAGTGCCGCATTAATGCCTGGCCAGAGCGGAGGCGACCTCTCACTGGCGCCGGCTTTGAAGTGGCGCGACGGCCAAGAGAGTGCCGCTTCCCGATGCACGCGACTGCTCCGCGTCGAGACTGGCCATAGGCCCTATTTGGATCCATAGGTTAGAGTTAGTTTGAGCTAGTTGGGGCTCAAATAGCCCTAAACTATCCAAGCATGAGAGTTTAAATTGGAGCAAGTTGCACCGAACCCACCAAAAAAAACTATTCCACCCATGAGGGTTTAAACTGGAGATAGTTCTCATTGGGACCACTAAAAAATCGCTTTTCTCTCTCCATGAAGTGCATTTATTGTCAATCTAACCCTGTCACCCAAACACCTCTTTGGCTACAGTTAGTTCAGGGTTAGTCATGAGTTAGTCTAACCTCTAGCTAAGTTAGAGTATCAAACAGGAGCAGTATAGGACATGCAAGTTGCTCAAAGCATACAGGCAAATTCGTACGTGAAATGATTTTTTCTTTTTGAAAACGGAACGTGAAAGGAATTTTTTTTGAATGCTCTTGGCATGTCGCTAACATGTGATAGTTAACCGACCTCAATAGACGGCAGAAACGCCAGCCCGCCACACTTTGATAGAGACGAGGAGGGAGAAGCGATACAGGCTGCTGGATTACTAGAGATAGGTGTCGCATGGAAGCCAAGAAATATGGTGATAGTGTGGATTAGCCATGTACTAGTATGATGTAACTACACTCGGCTGCCGTGTTTCATACTCTTCCAGTCCACTATGGAGATGATTGGTTAATTTTATATCGCTGAATAATATTAAATATTATGAGTGCAGACGCTCCACCACGAGGTTCCTTGCTCCTTCTCGGTCGTCTGGAATCTATGTTCTTCCACTCTATTTTTTTACGTGAGCTTTGTTCATTCTTTTGCCAACACGCGAGACATCTAGCATCAAGGTGCACGTGTTATGCAAGGATCGTTCCATCTATATGAAGAACACGTGGGACTGGAACTACGAGACGAACATGTACCCAGGAGTGGACGTACGAACTTGAGTAATGTAGCGCAGTAAGTGAAGTAGAAAGGCAGAAATCGTATGAACATGCACGGCATATAGGGTGTGTTTGGTTGCGTTCTCGTCTCAGCATAGTTGTTCCCTCTTCAGGCATGCTCAACTCAACACCCCTCTTCATGCATGCTCTCTTCATGCATGCTTCTAGTGTATTTGTGCTAAACTAGTGTGGACTCATGCACCCTCCATACACTCTACCAAACACCCAAAAGTAGGTCGAGAAGGGAACTCTTGGGCGGCATTTGTCTCTTACTACATACTACCACTAAATGTTGTATGTGCAATGCACAGTGATGTTATGGAGTACGTGCCTAAGTACTCTACTACTACTATATTAGTTGGAGGCACATATTAACTTTTATATTTGTTTACGTGTATGCCCCAAGACCTTCCAACTAGACGTGTCTTTGTCTCCAGGTCGCACTTTGTATCGTTCATACCACTAAGTACTACTACGTGTGGTCTCCGACCCAGAAGTGGAAGAAGTGGAGACGCTCTACCACGCTGTTTTTTTACGCTCGGCTCTACCACGATGTTCATGTCCCACTCCTTTCGCTGACGTGTGGGACATCCAGCACGTGCCGTGTTTGGCACCCTCCGTCGTAAGAGTTGAAACGCTAGCATTCATCAGAAATAAAAATTAATTATAAATCGGCAGTGATACTATTTTTTTGCGAACCAATTAGCAGTGATACTATACCTCGATATCGGAAAGAATACTACTCCGTTCGCCAACATGTGGGACGTCGACCATCCTGGTCCACTTGCCATGCACGTAGAACTCCAAGGGAGTCACCCAGGTCATCGCGCCGCAGTAACAATGACTAATGAGCCGTCAAATCACAGGCCCACTTCCCACTTTGAAGTTGCTTGGATGAAGGAACCATCATGACTTCGTTGAATTCCGCTTCTTGAAGAAAACTACTGTACCAGCAGTACTGCTAGCTACAGTAGTTACTACAACAGAGGCCTCCTTTCGTTCATAGTATAGGAATATGAAAATCATAGGAATTGAGATGACATGCATCTCAATTCCTGTAGAGAAAGAGATGCCATTTGATGCTTAGGATAGGAATTTTTCCATTTAGTCTAGGCTAATGTACTGGTAATTTGCTCCAAAAACTACAGTAGTAACTAGTAGTATTGGTACATGCTCGTACTCAGACACACACACACTAACTACTAGTACTACTACTTCTCACATGCTGGCCAGACACCGTCGTTCTCCTTCCCGGCTTTGTCGGTGACACCCCATCGTGCTTGGATCTCCGTCGACCTCTCCGCAGCAGCACGTGCGTCCTTTTATTTCTTGCGGCGGCGGGCCTCTATTTTCTTGAGTGCTTTCTGACTTTTCTGCTCCCTCTGTGCAGCTTTGGCCGCCTCTTGCTCTACCGCCCATTCGGCCTTGGCATCTTCAAATTCCTCCCACATAGTTGTGAGGTCGCGAGCGACGATGAACTTGGCACAGCAGGATGCCATCGCTTCCCTACCATTTTGTGTGCGGTCGTGGGCGGCGAGGAACTCGGCGCGGCGGGATGCCATCGCTGCCTTACCGGTTAGTGTGCGGCGCGGTGGCATGAACGACGCTTGGTGAGAGCTCTGGGTTGGAGTGGCCGGACAACCGTATAGTGCATTGGTTTGTCAAGAGCTCCAGGACAGAAGACGAAGCAAATTTGGATTCCCCTTCAATCCTGGTCATTTATTACCGAGTAAAATGCATTGGCGGTCATCGAACTTGTCTTGGTAGCTCACTTTGCTCATTGTATACGAGATATGGTGATTATACGTTCACTGGCTTGGCGTATAGCTTCGTATTTGTCTGGTTGACCAGTCAAACAGTCCGCATGCGCCTCATCAGCTCGTGTTCTTTATCTATCTACGCGGGCCTACCTGTCAACGGAGAAAGAAATACTGTAAAACCCAAAATTATGCTAGAGTCCGGACCGCTTCCGGAGCCCGCTCTCACCGCCCTGGCCCCTCAAGACGCCAGCTGCCCGCCGCATGCATGCATAGCAAGTAGTACTCCTTATGTGGAGGAGAGAGAGGCATTGACAAAGTCAAGGAGTGGGCTCTACAAGAGCCCGTCTCTACACGTGCTCCTAGGTATAAAAAAATAATTCTAAAAAAGGCATAAAAAACAATTGTGTCTTAAAAAAAGAAAGGTAAAAAACATTTGAGAGGAAATAGATAGAGAGAAAGTGAGAAAAAGCTGTAACCTGGGCATTACATGAGGAAGGAGGGAGTGGTGCACATGCCAAGTTCACTGGGCTGCTGTGTTTCACACTCCTCCGTCGTAACAGTGGAGACAATAGCTTTCATCAAAAATAAACAATGAATACTTGTTGCTCATCCTCTATATCGGAAAGAATACTTTCATTCGCCTACATGTGGGATGTCGACCATCCTGGTCCACCTGCCATGCACAAAATTATCCTGGTCTACCCCGGTCATATCGCAGGCCCAACCTTTCCCACTGTAAGTTGTTCGGACGAAGGAACCATCATGACTTCGTTGAATTCCGCTTCTTCAAGAAAACTTACTGTACCCGCAATACTGCTACCACACGTGAAGACTGGACGGCACTGTACCACGTCATATCACTGAAACCCACTAGGCCAAACTAGCCCGCCTAGGTCATCTATTTTGGAACGGAGGGAGTACGTCTCTGCACTGCTATGATTTTGTGTTGCACGTCATATCACTGAAACCCACTAGGCCAAACTAGCCCGCCTAGGTCATCGATCGCTAAGCCTACAATTTTAGGAGCTAGGGCTATTGGTCGATCGACGAGGGATAAGTATAAGCGTACCACGAGCTCATCAGCCCCAACGTTTCTCTTCGATGAGTGTTTTGCAAGTACTATAGCTCGCACAGTAGCTAGCCTACTAACACCAAGAATCATCAAACAAGCCCTGCTGATATGATAAACAGTTCAAACTTACATCTAATCATGCCATATATTACAACAAAAGCTGGTGGGGATACATCTGTTTCCATAACTCGGAGAGGGTTCGCATGATTCACTATCAAACAAAAGTAGCAAGATCCTCCCACACAAGACAGTGCACTAGCCCTAAGATGGTTTGATAACATGCATCGTTCTGGTAATTAAACACAGGGCAATGCAAACTACCCTGAAGGATTAGCACGACCAACTATTTCTTGTCATCGATCTCTCGGGCAATGACCACGGCACGGACAGCGGCATGGGAATCGATTTCTAGGGCTATGTCCGCAGGACTGACCGCGACATCGGAATCGATCTCTGGGGCGATCTCCACAGGATGGACAGCGGCATCGGAATCGATCTCTCGACGATGCCAACAGGACGGGCCACGACATCGGAATCATCAAGGACGTCCACCGGCACCTGCACAACCCTAACATATTAGCAAGCACATTGCAAATAATCAAAAACCACAACTATGGTAATAAGCCATTATTTTTTACCTTGTGCAGCTCACCGGGGGATCTCATCCCTCCGGGGGCCATCTCCTCGTCCTCGATGGGGGCCATCACCTTGCGAGGGGAATACTGCTTCTCAACGGCGACTATCTCCTCAAACTCGGTCTTGAGCCTCACATAGGTGGCAATCAGAGTTCCTGGGATAGGCACGGTGGGGCCATTGCTGTTCTTCCAACTTTCTTTGAGAAGTTCGTCCGCCAACGTCCTCAACTCTTGGGCCAGTGCTTGTTTCTTGGAGTTCTTCGTCTCCATGGGTTGGCCCGCCAACATGGTCAACTCGTTGGTCAGTGCTCGCTTCCTGGAGATCGCTGTCTCCAGTGGGTTGTCCGCCGGCAACTCTTTGCCTTGTGCTCCAGGATCCATCAATGAACTGACAAACAAAAAGAAATCGAAAGGAAACCACAATCGCAATGAAAACGGGAAAAGAATAGGATGTGAGAATCGGTCGGTGCTTCGCAAAAAGAAGATTCTTGGAATGAAAATATAGCAGCATAACTGATTCGCCCACCTTTCCTTCGTCGGTACAGAAGAAAAATGGCAGAAGTGAGTAGCCTGGAGTGAGGTTTTCTTCAAGAAAGGGAAGAAAGGGCTTGAACGAGCGTTCCAGTGAAATGATGGTTGCTTCGTCCAGTCCAACTTGGAGGCCACCTTACCACTGCTGGTAAAGGTGTGTGTTTTGTGATATGACGGGTCATGACGGCCACACCGGGGTGACAGGTGAGTGTCGACTGTAGCACCTCGCTGTGATTTGGTGGATGGCACGCGGGCCCGGATGCTTTGAAATGTCCCGCATGTAGATAGAGCGACTAGTCATATACTCCCTCCTTTCCGGTTTATAGGGCTCAATTCAAAATTTTCACCAACCAAGGTAGATGGTGAGTGGTGGAATCCTTTTTGTAATTTGCAAAAGCACCCAATTAATGCTCTTGTTTTCTTCAAAAATGTATGTTTACCAATGTATTAATTGCAATGCATGCATGCATAAAGTACATGCATTGGTCAATTTTCTCTTAATACCTGCATGCAATTATTTAATGCACCTTGGAATCTGAACTTGTGATGGGGAACAACCAAATTGAGCCTTATAAAATGAAAAAACTAAGATTTTGAGATAAGCCCTATAAACCGGAAAGGAGGGAGTAGGAGTGCTTAATATTGTGCACCGCGACCAAGGCGGAGAGGAAAACGAGAGAACTACGTAATTAATGCATGAGTTTAATTAGGGTAGTTTTGTAAAGTACGAGATACATTTCTCCAATCACAAAATGCCTTGGTTCATGAGATTTGAGGTTTGAGCCCTATAAACCGAAAGGGAGGGAGTACTGCACACAGTGTAGTCTAGTCACTTGTTGAAATCTCTAGAAAGGCAAATACTCCTTTCCGGTTTACAGGGCCATACTACTCCCTCCGTCTAAGTGTGTAAGTCATCTTATGAAAACCAAATACGTAGCTCCAAAACACTTAGGCGCGGTGCATTAACTTCTACCTTGTTTCTTGACATATCAACCAATAAGAGATGAGAGGTGTGCATGCTTTTAATGACTTGCAATGGCTAGTTCATTGCATGCAATGCTATTAATTAGCAAATAAACATTGGTGACCCCAGGAGGAAACGGTGCTAAGCACATGGACCTATGTAGAATGAGTATCAACCAATGGGTAATGGAGTTTAATTGTTAAACAATAGCAATTTTGTCTCATGCAAGAGCCTGGCTAGTTCTCCAAGGAACCGCACCATGCGAGCGTTCGCAACTGCCATGTTCGAGTTGCGCTTGGCTCTTCGCCTCTTCGAGAAGACGAACAATGATGTTACTCCTAATTCTACATTATCGAATCCACTGTTGTATGTCCGTCCACCTCGTGCGGGAGGGATAGCATGTAGTGAAAGCTTCTACTTACTGCTCCTGCCTTTGCATCTATGACAGGTGGGCCCAACAGGTGGTTGGTCCTCCTGTCATGCAGCCAAAGGCAGGTGCAGTTAAGGCACCGGAGCTCAGTTCGCGAGGGAGAGGGCGTTGTAGTAATCAAATTTATCGGTCTTGTACGAGTTGATGAAGATAGGGGTTGCTTGCTTGCTAGGGTTGCTCACTACGTATATAGGCCGGAGCCTCCGCGCTTGCTTGCTAGGGTTGCTCTATTCACACACTCTCATCCTCTCCAGATCTAAACAAGATAGGGGTAGTAACACTGTCTTTCTCCCTTCAAAAATCACTGTCTTTCTATCGTCACTGCTGGTTACAGATCCGGACGTATCCCCCTCCGGCGGTGAAGGGGAGGAGGGGCAGTGTTTAGGCCGTCGTCGACAACGAGGGAGGAGACCCACTGCCGGCCGCACCGTTATCTCTGGCCGAGCGCCGGCGCGGGAGGTCCTCCAATCCCTTCGTCGTTGCCTGTGGGCGGATCCGGCCTCCCGCCGCCCACCTATCCACATCCCGACGACCTTCAGGTATATCTTCGTTCGAAACCGCCTTAGCTCTACTTCCCCGGCTCGCTACGTCGCTGCATGTGCATCATTTTCTACCTCTCAGCCCCTCTCGGTCGGATGGTCCAACGTCACATTTTTTCTTCTATTGTTAGAGGTAAAGCTACTTCATGGAGTCGAATCTTGTACTACTTGGTTCAAACAAGAAATAAAGTGGGGGTGGGGGAATTTAGTATGTACATCGGACTTGGTACAAACAGGAAAGAAAGGGGGTGAAAGTAGTACAGACTGGTCATCCAACCGGTATCTTGGTCGAAAAGGGAAATACAGGGGTAACGCTGTACGCAGTGGTATGACCAGGACTAGATTTGCTATCCACACATAGGAGTAGGTGGCTAGAGTGAACAAAAATGGGACCAACCTAGATATGTTTCTTGGATGTTTGTTTCTCGGGGCAACAAACTATGAATCACCACTTTATGCCCCTATTTACATACATGGTGCTGGACTGCTGGTGCACCCACTGTCCCATGCCCTTATACCAAATATTTAGGCTCCGTTCGGAATAAAGGGGCAGAAAACATAGGTCTTGATGAAAATAGAGGAATAGGAAAGGAATATAGATATAAAACTATGGAACAGCGAACCGGAGGAAACTCTCAAGAGAATGTGTTCGGATGGACTACGGAATGTATAGATTTGTTTTTTTAGAGTAGCATGCTTGGCAGTATGAGATGCTATTTGTTTATTCGGCTGCACAGTGACTACTCTTGTCCTCACCTCACGTACCACACATAGGTTGATTTTTTTATTCCGGCAACACAGCACAGCAACCTGTCTAATGCATGGCAGCGAGCGCCTTCCTCGGGCTTCCGTCCAAAAAATGAGCAGCGCGTGGATGTTTCTAATCCTATGGAATCAGTACTACCAGACCAGCTTTCCTATGAAACACTATTCACCTTTCCCGTGTTCCGAATGGTTGGAAGGGAAAGAATACCATAGGAATATGTTCCTACGAAAATCCTGCACCAAACCTGTGAACCGAACGTAGCCTTAGCTGTTCTTAATCTAATGTCCCTGGTAAAAATGAAGCCATGCCACTGTTATAAGCCATGACAAGTTTAGCCAAATGTTTTTGCCTGTAATTGTTTGAGACTCTGACTGTTTCCTCTGTGCCTTTTTGTGCAAACAGGGATATCCAATTCACTTGGTTGCTGTTGTGACCTTTTGGTGCACTACACAAAACTCTTCTTAAAAGAAGTGACTTTTGTGCTGTTTAACTGGAATGTCAGAATGGAATAGTTGGTTCATTTTGATGGAACTGCACAAAGGGTGATCTGTGTTCCAATCCTCATCATCCATATTGGCGCCATAACCTTCCTTTAGGTAAGAATGATATTTAATGCATGTGTTCATCTCTATTTTCTGACTGCCATGAGAAAATAATGATGTTTTTTACTACTACACTTGTACTCCCTCACTGACAAAACCAATTCTGAATTAGAAGGCCAATCATGTACTTGGTTTCACCAACTGGTCAGGAGAAAGAGAAACAGAGCATGAAGAGGAAGAAGAAGAAAAATAAACAGTGCCAAGGCGAACTTGCTGAAGCCAGAGGCCTCAAGTCGAGGCCATTCAAGGGCTCCGACAACGACTACCTTACATGTGAGACGGTCCTCCAAGGAGCCCTTCCACTTCTGTTGTCTCACTTAATTAATTAGGAGTACTTAAGTACCACTAATTTATTATTGCCTAATTTTCCTGTTGGAGTTAAACAAATCTTTAGTAGGACCCTATGCTGAATCATGTACGTGTGTATGTTTGTCTATGGAGGTGAATCATGTGGTGGAGTAGGGAGGGAATATTATTAGTGTCATGACATAATAGTGCTATTGTTTTGCATGTCAATTTATTGCCATTGGTTCAATGAGGAAATGTTTTGCGTATTGTCCATCATGAGTTTGATGCTACTGGTTGAGTAATATGCTAATGTCTTCCTATCCTTTCTCACTAAGCTAATGAAGGTTTCACCTTGTTCCTACTTGTGCAAACAGGGATCATGTTGTGCCAATCATACATTAAATGGAACTACACAAGACAATACAATGAACTGTATCCCAGCCAGTGCTTTAACTCTGCTGGAAGTTCTTGATAATCTTTCGATATAATCTCAGCACTTGTAAACAAGAGTGATTTCAACCATACATTTGAAGTGCACAAAAATATATACTATTGTGTGATTCCAGTGAGTGCTTTATCATCTCTTATGGGACTACATGAATAAGCTTTTTTTCTCGGGTTGGTACGGGCCTAAGGCCTTCATCCATATTAGTTTGCTGTCATCTCTATTTGTATCGTGCTACTGTCATGAGAAACTCATTTATCTTTGCACATTAAAGTTTTGCAACCTATGATAAATGGCAATGCTTTGAGTGTTGAGTTGAGCTAATTGGCACTGATTAAATAAACTAATACCTATCTTTAAGCAAGACTACTATGTTGCTAACTTTACCCATTAAGATAATGAGGGTGCTTCTATTTGTTAGTGTATGTTTCATAAACTAGTCCCACTATTACAGTAATCTCACTCTCTCAATATATGTGCCAACAGGGATGCTCGATTTTGGTGCAACTGCACAAAAACTTTGGGTGCTTCATTGCCTCAACAACTTCTGTCCTTTCCTGTCAGTCGCTAAACTCCGCATGCTTTCTTCCTTTGCTGTGAGTCGCTTGGCTTATCTCGGCTTCCAGCCAAAGGAAATAGTAATTGATATGCTACCTCACACAGG
Source organism: Triticum urartu (assembly GCF_003073215.2). Taxonomy (NCBI): domain Eukaryota; kingdom Viridiplantae; phylum Streptophyta; class Magnoliopsida; order Poales; family Poaceae; genus Triticum; species Triticum urartu. The sequence continues at coordinate 266,375,850 of NC_053028.1, forward strand.
TTGGTACTGGTCTTTATCCTGATTATTGTGCCTGTCATATGTATTGGTAATTTGGTATTGTTCTACTGTTTGCCGATTTCATAAAGGAGTAATTTGGAGCCTAAACTCGCAGGCAAATCATTACATCGGGTGATTTTAGTAGAACTGCACAAAATGAATAGATGTTGACAAGAAGTGCCTATATTCATTCGAGTATCAACCGGTGTCAACCAATTGTCAAACTCCAAGTGTTAGGAGAGTGAATGCCAAAAATATTGCTTGGTGCATAGCCCAGAAAAACACAGTCCAGTCTTTGGTCCCAACTTGTGCCTTTTGGTTATCTGCACATATGGTAGCGAACTATATGGCATGGAGTCTAAAGATTCCAGACAAGTTGGTTGACGCTTATATTCATCTGGCACTTAATCAGTCTGCACGCCAAGGATGCTCCATTTCAGTTGAACTGCCAAAAAATTTGGGTGGTTCATTTTCTCAACCGCCTCCTTTCTCGCCTGCAATGTAGAATTTTGGCGAGATACAGGACCAAGATGAGCCAGTAAACTGGTTGGATGAAAGTAGTGGCCAAGTTTCTCAAACCTCCCTCGGCACGAGGCCACTATTTGAGGATAAACCTACAAGCCAAGTTCAGATTGTCTATGCTGCCTCTTATGTACTCGAAAGTTTACTCGTACAAGAACTAATTTTAGCAAGAAGTACCTCCGATTGAACACCCTTTACCAGTCCGTACCCTAGGTAATTAAAGTTCGTCCATGGATCATATTGGCTGTGATCTCAATCATTTGGATGCATAAACATACTGAACATGTGTATATATGAATCTTTTTGTAAATTATGTATGAATATTGTCGTGTGATCTATCAATCATTTGGATGCATAGATATGCTGAGCTTGTGTATATATGAATCTTTTGAGTTGTTGATTGTGAATGTTGGCTATGGATATGAACGTGTCCTATGAACTTGAGTTTGATATGAATGTTTACCTTTTCTATTGTATTTGTGTGTGAACTTGTTAGTATGCCTACTATGGGGTATAAAACGCAGGTCTCTTATAAAAGTAATGTCATGTCCAATTTATGTTTTCCCTTCTAACCACATTATATATATTTATATTATTACTATTATCATATATTTTATAGAGACTTATATATACATTATAAAAACATCCCAACTTATAAAAGTAAATGTTTAACGGAAGTTGGGAAGGAAAATCCTGGTTGTTTTTGACTCACAGGCAAGGAAAATCCTGGTTGTTTTTGACTCACACGCAAGGAAAATCCTGGTGATTGCGAAGATTTTAAGGACCAATTTAATAATAACATGCTCATTTTTATTTTGAGCAATAACTCGCTAATTTCTTAATTATATATATAAAAAATGTGCCTCTCCGGTTTATTCTTTGACATTAATTGCT